>NW_006239220.1:255409-264031 GCF_000226075.1 Solanum tuberosum | reverse complement strand
TGACACTAACATGATGGGTGAAGTTGATGATATATTGCATTCTCAATGGGAGAAACATTTAGAAGATGAGGAAAACATTGGAAAAAAATCTGAGCTTGATCAATATTTGATGGATAATGTAGAGAAGCCAAAAGATTTTAATATCTTGACTTGGTGGAAAGCTTCATCGAATAGATATCCAACTATTTCAAAAATGGCAAGGGATGTTCTTTCTATTCCCGTGTCCACTGTTGCATCTGAATCAGCCTTCAGTACAGGTGGTCGTATTCTTGATTCATATCGGAGCTCTTTATCACCAAAGACAGTAGAAGCTCTTATTTGCACTCAACAATGGATACGGTCACCTTCTAAAGAATGGAAGGTTCAAAGATTATTTGGACGAAGTTCAAAAAATTGAAGAAGTTGAAAAAGGTAATTTACTAATTTAATTCTTAATTCTCCATCTTTGATATTAATTTTCTACTTTGAAAACAACTTTATGCTAGTTGCTATCTAACAAAGTTGAGTTGACAAATGACTCAATATCTAATTACTCATTTATGTGCTAATAATTCTTTTCCTTACAGAATGTCCAGGTGCTCCTTTGAGTATCGATTAGTTTAATGAAGTAGCTTTTTGCAAATCTTTTGATATATAGGTATTTCCTTTCCCTTTATTGAAATAGCGTTTTACAGTTCTTTATTATCTAACAAAGTTAATTTTACAAGTCTAGTTACTCGTTCACGTGCTGATAATTTTCTTTCTTTCAGAATGTATGTCTAGGTGACCTTTTGAGTATATATTAGTTTGGATGAAGAAAATATGCAGCTGGATCTTGGTAGTTGAAGATTATTGGAGTAGTTTTGCAATTCTTTTGTTGGGTTTTTAAGAGAATATTTTACAAACATTATGTGAAGTTCTGTGTTTTTAATTTTCAATGTTAAATAGACTTATTTTTTATAAGATATTTGCTCTTGTTGATCATGTGAGGATCTTGATAATCAAAATTTGTAGAAATCAGATTGAAATGAAATGGTTATTGAGCAGTTGTCAGGTGGCGTTTCTCTTCGTATCTTCTTCTATCTCGATGTGTTGTCTTCTGATGTTATAAAATCCTCATTCTCTAGTTGTTTGCTTTAGTTTTCTGTTAGGTTGATGATGTCTTAGCGTGATGGGTATTGTAACACATATCTGTCAAACAAATATGTAAGCAATTCTTGTAGAATAAAGGCAATTCTTGTAGATAAGTGTAAGCAAATATGTAATCAAAGAGTTTAAGTAATTATGTAATTATGTAATCAAAGAGTTGATTACATATTTGAGTTGACCTATTTGGTGAGGAAACTGAAGAGGAAAAGAAGGCTGCTGAAGAACGTGCTGCAGCATTGAAGGCTTCAGGGAAGAAGAAAGAATCTGGTTTGACAGATGTGTGTTACAGATGAAATGATTTTGTTTGACAATATTTGCTTGGTCTGTGTTGAATTGGCCAGAAAGCAAATAGTTGTCCAAATGTAGAATAAAGGCAATTCTTGTACTAAAAACACCTCTAGCTTGTACAAAATGAAGATGGATAGATGAATATTGGCTTCTCCTATTGTAAAACCTAAACACTCTTTAAAAAAACCGATAAAACCGAAAGAACCGAATAAAACCGAAACCGAAAAAACCGATTTATATTGGTTTGATTTGGTTTATAAACTTAATAAACCGACATAATTGGTTTGGTTTTTTTTTGATAAAAAACCAAACCAACCCGACCTATGTACACCCCTACCCGGAGTTATGCATTGACACATATACACAAAAATTCTCTCTTATATCTCATACTAAATTTACTTCAGGATCATCATCAGAGAAAAATAGAGTTGTTTTTATGCTTTTTTAGAATTTCCTTTTTTTTTTTGTTATTCTATTTTTTTGAAATTGTTGCAGTATTATTTTTGAATTTGTCAAAAGTTGCTTGGACTCAGAGGAGGGTGTTCGATACGGGTGTGGATTAGCATGTCGACTCTTTTATGACCTAATTTTTAAAATCCGAAGATATGAGTGTAGATACGAATATGGATATAGAGACTCGACAAAAAAAACACTAAAAATCTAAAAAATAGCTATAAAGATATAGATAAATATGAGACATTATGGAAAACTAAATTAGATGCATCGAACGCAATATTTGGAATTAATGTTATAATATTATTTGTCATTTAAATAAATATTGTATCTATTTTGACGTTTATTATTATTTTACATATATTTGTTTTTTTATATAAAATTTATAATGTACTTTCAGAGGGACCTAGTCTAATTTCAATTTAAATAATACTTTGATTTAAATTGAAATGATTTTTCATTTTAATAAGGAGAACTTACATAAATTCTACTAGTTTAGAAATTAATTGCATAAACACATTCTAATTTGCAATATTACGTATTTTAACATATTTTGATGCATCCAAATACATTCAAATACATGTATCTCCGAATAAATAGGATTAAAACGAAATGTAATTGTTTATTCTAGATACAAAGTTATAGTTATCAGGACAAATCTCTTCGGAGAAAAGGCCCAAAATAGTCCCTCATCTTTGGGTTAAGACTCAAAGTCATTCTTGAGTTTTCACATGGAGCATTAATAGTCCCTCATGTTTGCAATATTGGTGCATTTTTAGTCCTCCTTCAAAATTTTGCATATTTTTTAACATTGATTTTATCCATAATTTATGTATGTTGTTTAATCGTCATTTTATATATTTAGTAGAAATAATGACTCAATGTGATAGATTGGGAGAAGAAAAACACCTTTTGTGTTTAGTAAAAATCGTATTGCAGGTAAAGTCGAGAGGTTCATCACGACGATTTCACGTGCAATAGTACAAATTTTTCTTTTCTTGCAATGTCATATGTTAAATGCTCTTAGTTTAGCTGCAGTAATATTTTTACTGAACAGAACACTGTGTTCTTCTTCTCACCTTCTCTCACATAGAGTTATTATTTTTATTAAATATATAAAAAGACGATGAGACATTCCTTACATAAAATTATGGACAAAATTAATGTTAAAAAATAAGCAAAAGTTTAGGGAAGGACCAAAAGTGCACCACTATTATAAACATGAGGGATTATTAGTGCTCCACGTGAAAACTTAAGAATGATTTTGAGTCTTAACTCAAATATGAAGGATTATTTAGGGCCTTCTCTCAATCTCTTCGCCTCTCTCCCATTTCGCTCACCAAATAGGGCCCAAATCATGGCCGACCCGGCCCACACCCTTTCTCCAAACCCCCATGCCAGTTCCAAAACGGCGCGGCATTTCTTCCGTCTCGGAATTCAAACAGCAAAGATTCTACAAACTCCTTGATGGTATTAATACTCTAATTTACCCCCAAAAAAAGCTTCAAAGCAGACACAGGACCGGTATATAGCAGCAAAATTGAAGGTATTTTGTTTTCAATCTATTCAAATCTTTACTTTGAGATATCAAAATTTTAGTTTTTACTAAAGTTTTCCTGCTTTGTAATTCAAGAGATTTTAGTTGAGAATGTGCTTTGACTGGTTATGTGAAGGTTAAATTGGACTCAATATACGCTCCAAGTCGATGGACTCCTGAATGTAATGATCTCCCTCCCTGCCGCTGCTGCTGCCTAATGGACGACGTTGATCGCTTATTTGAATGCTTCAAATGCGGCATTTCTCCCCCTCGTAATCGCTCTTCCCTTTACACTTCAATTATTTAAAACTTTTTTTTTTGTTTCCTCCCTTTTTTTCATTTGAAGAATAACATTTTGATGCCAAAAATAACATAAAATGACTGGTTTGATAATTTTCCTAGTTGTAAAAAGTTTGTTTTTCTTAAAATTTGATCTTTTTTAAGTTTACTGTTGCATGACTAGCCAAAGGGTTGCTTTGAACTGCCTAAGATCTGTGTTTACCATTTTTTCGGAGTAATATCTGTATATTACGTGTCTGAAATGCTTACAAGACTTGAATTTTGACCATGGTCTATTTATAAAAAATGGGGCTCAATAGCTGGTAAGAAAACTGCTTCAGTTCAGCAGCAAAATTTGGCAAGTCTTAGAATATGGAACCCAGCTAGTGCGGAATTAAAGCCAAGCAATGTTATAAGAACATAAGTAATGCCTTAATGGTAAGTTGTAAACAAAATAATAAGAGGCACAAATTTAACCAATGTGACTTACATCAACAAGCGGAGAGAGCAAATTTACTCTAACAACCTGTACACAAAAGGGAGTACCAAATTAGAGACAGAGCTCTAATTAATCGCAAAAATATATTCCAAGCGAATACCTCACAATTATCACTCACAAAGAAGAGTTTCTCTCAAAAGTGTTTCCCAACTCAAACTCCATGGAATGTACTAAGCTTTCTATTAAAAAGAATACTCAAGATGAGTTTCTGACAATTTGGGGGATGATTCAAATGAAGGAAGAAGAACAATATTTATAGGGAAAATACTTGGTCTGCAAATAAAGAAAAAGAATGAAAGAAAATACTTTTGTTCTTTGGCTCCAAGAAATTTTACTTTGGCTCCAAGAACAATTGGTTGGCCCCATCACAAGTATTTTGCATATAGCCAAATTTTGGTCATATCTTATGGAAAGAATCAAAGCTTAACTTTTTACATATGGTGCTGTTTAGTGTGGTTTCTTTGTGATCTTAGGCCATAAAAGAAAAAAATAGAAAATATTTGAAAGTGCACCGCAACTATTCCTTCAGTTGTTGTTTGACCACATTTTAAGTGAACTTTAATTTTGATATTTCTCTATTATGTGGTTGTTAATTGTTTCTTATACAAATTTTAGAATCAGCAATAAGAGAAAGGAAAAAGGGAAAGCAGACAGTGAAGCAAAATGATACATTGGAAAAGCTATCAACATCTTCCGATATTTTTTCATCAAGATCAAAGGGAAAGGTCCAAAATGCAACAGATGTTGAGCTCTGCCTACAAAATGTACATATTGCTTTTGTTCCTTTTATATGTTTCATTTTATCAAACTTTCATGGCTTCTTTTTCTTTCCCATTGATAATAAGCTTTACTTTCTTAATTCACGTAGTTTCTTAAATTGTATTTACAAGTACTATTTTTCAAGCACATCCCATGCCGGTGGAAACTACTAACTGAAATTCGAAGATTCTTCTTGTAGACCAGTTCATCAACAACAAAGATACAAAGTCTTAAGAAGGGATCACAGTTCTCTCCCCTTGTGTTTTTTGGTTCTCCACATGGAGTTCCTCCAAAAAGACCAGCTCGTTTGTTGCGGCTGTTGAATGAAATCCGTGTAGATTTTAACGAGCAAAATAAATTAAGGTAATTGAAAATGATTTTTTATCAGTTTTACCCACTAGTGATGGTCATGCATTTTGCTTTTTTTTTTGAAAAAAAGTGTTCTTCCCTGTGTTTAACCAGTCAAGATATATGGGCCACATTTCCAAGGCAAGATGAAGCGATGAAGTATGCAAAAGAGCAAACTGATGCTCGTGTTTTCAGTTACCAGGATCATGTGAATGGTCAAAGAAGATTCCTCGTGTCCACATATAAAGAGTTCTGGAGAAGGTGAGTCTTCTCGGCTCTATCTGCATTAAATTATGTAAAAAGATTATACTTCCCCATGTCCTAAACTTTCTTTGTGTTTATAATTTTGATTAGGTACAAAACTATGAATCCTAAATTTCGGCACCACTATGAAGTTATCCAGGAGGTAATCTTTTGTAGTTTTCGTGTCAAAATAATAAGGAAGTGCATAGATATGAAATTTATTATCAGGTGCTGCTGCTGATAAATATAACTAGGGATCACAGTAAAGAAGTACATAGGAGGTAATCTTTTGTAGTTTTCTTGTTAAAACAATAAAGAATTACGTATCTTCAAGTGAAGTGCATCAAGGATGAGGAAGACAAGATGTTGGTTGAAGAGACCCTTATTAGACGAAGATGACAATCATACTTCCAGTAACACTCGAACGAAGAAGGGGATAGTGCCATTGTGCAGGGTGATTTAGAGCACCTGAGAGACATCAAGATTTTGGGTATTGTAGGTGTATTAAAGTTGAGGATGTTAAGCGTGCTATTAGTAGGATGAATAGGGGAAACGATTAAACCAGATTGGATTCTGGTGGAGTTTTTGAAGAGCACAAACATGAAAGGTACGGAGTGGTTAACTGAGTTGTTTAATGTCATCATTTTTAAGATGACAACAATGCTCGAAGAATAAAAGTGGAGTACAATGGTTCTGTTATACAAGAGCAAGGGTGATATCCAAAACTGTAACGGTTGAGAATATTATTAAATAGTAAAAGTGTGCTCTCTCTAACAGCTTAAGCTTTTAGATGAGATGGTCACACACTTCAACATGGTATCAGAGCAAGCAGAGGTACTGAGATCGAATCTCACCGCCACCTAAATAAAAAAGAACTTCCACGTGCTTGGTCCAAGGAAAAAAAAATCAGGCTCGCACGTGAGGGGGCGTGTTGAGAATATTATTAAATAGTAAAAGTGTGCTCTCTAACAGCTTAAACTTTTAGATGAGATGGTCACACACTTAAATAATAACAATTATAGGGGTATCAAGTTGCTAAGCCACACTATGAAAGTTTGGGAGAGGGTGGTGGAGATGTGGGTGAGGAGAGGTGTGCCCGTTTTCGATAACATGTTTGGATTCATGCCATGGTGATTGACTACAAAAGCTATCTATCTTGTGAGGAGACTGGTGCAGAATACAAGGAAAAAAGGTACTTATATATGTTGTTTATTGGCCTTGAAAAGTCCTACGATAAAGTCCTATGTGAAGTCTTCTCGAGATGTCGGGATGCTTGAAGTATACTAGGGGCTTAAATTAGGGCGATAAATGATATGTATAATGAATCCAAGACTCGGGATAGAATGGTGGGAGGACACTCGGTGCACTTCCCAGATGAGATGAGGTTGCACTAGGGATCAACACATAGCTTGTTTCTATTTGCCTTGGTAATGGATGAATTGACGAGGGATATTCAAGATGAGGTGCCATGGTGTATGTTATTTGGGTCTTTAATCCAGGGAAGTGGGGACATGGATGATGATGTCACACATCGTATTGGTGCGACATGGATGAAGTGGAGGCTTGCCACCGGAGTCTTGTGTGATAAAAAATATCACCTAAACTTAAAAGTAAGTTTTTTAAAGTAGTGGTTATACTGACTTTATTGCATGGGGTGGAGTGCTGACAATTCAAAAACTCCAATGTTTCAAAGATGCACGTTGCGAAAATTAGGATTAAAGGTAAGTTTATAAAGTAGTGGTTGGACTGACTTTGTTGTATGGGCAGAGTGCTGACAATTCAGAAACTCCCGCGTTTTGAAGCTGCAAGTTGTGGAAATGAGGATGTTGAGATAGATAGTGATAAGATTAAGAATGAGGATATTAGGACAAGGTGAGAGTGACCTCCGTTGTCGACAAGACAGGGGAAGCGAGATTGAGATTGTTTGGGCATATGAAAAGGAAATACACAAATGCCCTAGTGAGGAGGTGCGAGGGGTTAGATGTAGTGGGTACCGGGAAAGGTAGAGGTAGGTCGAAAAAATATTGGGGCCTCTCTACCTCTCCACAAGGTAGGGGTAAGGTCTGTGTACACTCTATCCTCCCAAGACCCCACTTGTGAGGTTTCTCTGGGTATGTCGTTTGTATAGTAATCCAGGAGGTAACGTTTTGTAATTTTATCACCACTATGGAATGATTTAGTGAAAGTCCCTTCCAGAATCTTTTGAACTTCCCTTGATTGTCACATGATGAATTCTGTGCACTTTTATATCAAAAGATTACTTGGGATTTTAGTATACTAGCTTTGTATGTGTGTGTGAGAGAGAGATGCCGCCTTTATTTGATTAATAAAAAAGAGAGCCGCTACAGATGTCAAACTGTTATATCTTATTTTCAGGGTGTGAGAAATATATGGGAAAAATAATATTGAATTGTGTATCTAAATAGTTACATTGAGACCCTATTTATAGACACTACATTGGAATCCTTTTCCAACTAGGATTCCTATTCTTATTCCTATTCCTATTCCTATTCCTATTCCTATTCCTATTCCTATTCCTATTCCTATTCCTATTCCTATTCCTATTCCTATTCCTATTCCTATTCCTATTCCTATTCCTATTCCTATTCCTATTCCTATTCCTATTCCTATTCCTATTCCTATTCCTATTCCTATTCCTATTCCTATTCCTATTCCTATTCCTATTCCTATTCCTATTCCTATTCTAAGTAGGAAATACTTATTTCTATTCTAACACTCCCCCTTAAGCTGGTGCATACAAATCATATGTACCTAGCTTGTTACAGATGTAATTAATACGAGGACATGTGAGGGACTTGGTGAAGATATCTGCAAGCTGATCATTTGACTTCACAAATTTCGTAACAATATCTCCCGAGAGTATCTTTTCTCTGACAAAGTGACAGTCAATCTCAATGTGCTTAGTCCTTTCATGAAACACTGGATTTGATGCGATATGAAGAGCCGCTTGATTATCACACACAAGTTCCATCTGATCAATTTTGCCAAATTTTAGTTCTCCCAGCAACTGTTTGATCCAAACTAGCTCACAAGTTGCTGTCGCCATTGCTCGATATTCTGATTCTGC
>NW_006239220.1:233750-251771 GCF_000226075.1 Solanum tuberosum | reverse complement strand
GGAGCAGTGTTCACGCGCCGGCGCGTGAACAGATCTCGCCGGAAAACTTCCACCTCCGAACGGCGCGTGGGGGGTTGTTTTCCGGTGGAAATTCTTGGGGTTCGGTCGCCTGAGCTTCCCGAGCCTCGTGATGGTGTTGTCTTTCGCACAACACCTTCAGAACGAAAGATGACACAAATCAGTCCCAACCGTTGTCGCCGGAATTTGACACGGTGACTTGAAGTTTCTCACCAATGCTCTGATACCATGTGAGAAATATATGGGAAAAATAATATTGAATTGTGTATCTAAATAGTTACATTGAGACCCTATTTATAGACACTACATTGGAATCCTTTTCCAACTAGGATTCCTATTCTTATTCCTATTCCTATTCCTATTCCTATTCTAAGTAGGAAATACTTATTTCTAATCTAACACAGGGACTGCCATGCCATCTCTACTTTGATCTGGAGTTCAACAAGAGAGAGAATGCGGATAAAAATGAAGATGAAATGGTTGACCTTCTTATACAGGTCATCTTTGATGCAGTCAAGGAAAAGTACAGTCTTGAAGGAAACAATGATTGGGTTGTGGAGCTCGATTCCTCCAATGCAGGTAGGATGTTTAATGGACGGTTTTATCTAGTATTTCATCTGTGCGCAGTATGTTGTCGATATGATATGTAGGTATGCATGTTTATATTATTGTTTGTATATATGTATTTTATTAGTGAACAATCAGCCCATTGACTCCCACTGTTGCACAAGTACTTTTCTCACTATAGCCTAGTGTATGGTGTGAAACATGTTCGTTTACTCATTTCTTCGGTAATAAGCCAGAATATCTGGTGTGAAAGCCTAATAAAGTGTGTTTTTTTTTTTAATTCAACTCATATGTTTATGCAAGTGAAATTAGGATTCCACTGTCCAATATGGCAAAGAGAACTTATTTGACTAAAGTGGAACACTGGGATGGGTTGTTCTTTTGGTAATAAGCCAGAATATCTGGTATGAAAACCTAGTAAAGTGTAACTTTTTTTAAAATTCAACTCATATTTATGCAAGTGAAATTAGGATTCCACTGGCCAATATCGCAAAGAGAACTTATTACAGTTATTAGACTAAAGTGGAACACTGAGATGGGTTGTGATGCACCAATGTGTCACTGTAATATTTGTCCACTTGCTTGTCCCTTGCTCTGACTTGCTTTATCACCTGCATCATTATTTGTAACTAATGAATACCTCTGTGAAACAGTAAAGAAAATGAGAGGAACTCAACTTGATTATTCCCCAAGGTTTTTGGGGTTTAAATATCTACATTTACATGTCCTAAAAAGGAAAGAAAATCAATACCTAATTACAATTTAGTGTTTCTTTTAACGAATTATGCTACCTACTATAATTATACATATTCTAGGATATTCACAGAGCTTCCAACATTCCCCTGCAAGCCGGTCTGGACTGTTGGCCCAGGCCCCCAACGGTCAGAAATCTGATTTCTCTTTTTAAAAATTAAAAATAGAAAATAAATGTTACCGTTAAACTAGGCTGGTCTGGTTAACTGATTGTGTGGCTGATTAAACATTACCAGGTTTACCAATTACCCAAATTAACTTGTGCAGGTCTGGTTCTTAGCGTAACCCAGCTCAACCTTGCCCCCTCTACCTAGGCCGGTCCAGTCTGGGCGAAAATCGGTCCTCTAATGTTGTTGGCCTTAACCAAGCTCTGATACCATGTGAAATGGAAGAGAAAATGCAAGGAATTCAACTTGATTACTCCCTCAAGCTATTGGGGTTTAAATAACTACGTTTACATGTCCTAACAAGGGAAGGGAATTATTACCTAATTACAATAGAAGTAAATTAAGCTTTCTACTATAATTACACATGTTCTAGAATATTTACCAAGATTCTAACCTCTGAAATAGGCTTGTAGATGTTCATATTGAAGAATAACTCTCTTCAACACACCTAACTCTTGTGAAACTTGGGACCTCTTTCCTTATTTATTTCCCAACTTGATTTTCTTATGTGGTATTCACAGGAAAATGTTCTCTTTTTGTGGAACAACTTTTCATTAGATCTTATGCTGATTTTCAATATCCCAGGATCTTACTGTTGATGCACTAAAGCAAAATCTGCATTTAGAACAGGAAGCAGTTTTAGCAGATATGATTATTTTGTAGATGAAGTTTCTTTTGGTGGATCAAATGGGGCACACAATTTGGTTAGGAACTGCAGTAACTAATAGTATATGGGAGAACTATCACATGATCTGATGCAGAATACTTCTTTGCTATATCAATAAGATTGTACTACAACTTTTCTACGTTGTAGTAATCAATATTAATGTATAGCTTTGCTGGCAGAAAAATTTTCTCGTCATTTAATAATCCGATTTCCAAAAGCTGCTTTCAAGGACAACTCGCATGCAGGTGCATTTGTTACAGAGGTATCATACACATCGGTTCCTCCCACTTAGGTCCTGTTTAATTTCAATTTATCATTTCGTGCAGGTCATAATATTTAGGTGTTCACTTGTGTCTCACTATTTTTTGATTACTTCTTATGTCTAACAACATGTGCATTGTTCATATTTTTCGGAAGAATACTTCTACAAATGATTGGTCATTTTAATTTGTTTATCTTATTCTCAGTTATCAGTTTTTTTTTTTGATGAAGTGTTCTCAGTTATCAGTTTTGTGCCCTATTGTCAGATATGTTCAAGGATCAGTAGCATAAGTGAACATGATGGAAGATTTAGAAAGCTTTTTGTCTCAAAGGATTCAAGTTCAACTGATATTCCATTTCAGCTGTTTGTGGATAAAGCTGTCTACTCTAGAAATCGCTGCTTTCGCCTAGCCTTGTCATCTAAAGCAGGGAAGAGTTCTGTGCTTCTTCCAAGTGGACGTTTTAAATGTAAGGACATGGTATGTAACTTTTTACTCTGATGGTGTTCATCACTAGGTTGATTATGTTAGTAGGTGACAATTTGTCATCTGCATAAATGTTTGTCAATTAACTAGGTGATTGTGGTAACTTGTACTGTTATATCCTCTCAGATTTTAGCTATCAGAAAGATTTGTGGTAGTAAATGATGATGAGAAAAGATCTGCAGCATTTAAACTTAAATGCAGCTAAAGTTAAACCACATAACTACTAGGATCATATTAACATCTTATTTATTATTGTACTAAAGGTACGTATCATCGTCCCACCTGCTTACTGCTAGAAACATTCAGCTAACTTTTTCTAAAGGTAATCTAACAAAAGTCTTGAATCTGCACCCAAAGGTGTGGCCTAGTGGTCAATGAAGTGGTTGAGAACCATGAGGTCTCAGGTTCAATTCTCATCGTAGAGCCGGAGACAAAAAACACTAGGTGATTCTTCCCATTTGTCCTAGGCTCCTCGCTTTGGTGGACAGAGCTACCTGATACCTGTTGCTGGTGGGAGGTGGCAGGTATCCTATGGAATTAGTCAAGGTGCACGAAAGCTGGCCCGGACACCATGGTCATCCAAAAAAAAAAAGAATACCTGAAAGTCATTGGCAGCTCTTATCAAAAGAAAAAACTGCAAGTCAGTACAGTGGTCCTGGTTTCTTATATACCAGAAATCTCTAGTACTCAAAATAACATTGTAAATGAAAGAAAAACACAAATCAATCAAAGAACATAAAACTTTTTAACATTATGATGTAGTGTAGTGTACTCAAACAGCACCAGATGAATGATTATTCCTTTATATTCCTCCTTTTGTTTGGGGATATCTTCTCCTTCTCTATACTGCATCAGAGTTGGAGGAGAGCAGTATAAAGTTAGACAATGGGTTATTATGTTTTATGAGATACTGGAATGTTGTTACCCTCCTTCCTTCTTTAAAAGTGCTAAATTTTACTCTTGTTTCATTTTATATGGTAATATTTGATAGGATATAGGTTTAAGATGTCGATTTAACATGTGTACTATATTAATGGTAGTGGAAGGAGACACCGCTGTTTAAAATTCGAGTAGTTAAATGAATTTGAATTCTTAAAATTTTGAGCATGTGCTTAAACCTGTTATTTTTACACATAATATATACTTGTTCTAATAGCCAGCAGAAGCTGGCTTCTATAAGTGGTAGTTCATGCTCTGAGAAGAAATAAGACACCAAAAATGATCAAAATGTGCTGTACTCTGCATCTGATGCTCCCTGTAGTTGTACAACAAGCTTATTATTATTAATGGTATAGGTTATCGCTACAAAATATTCTAGATAAGGAAATGGGAAGTATGTCCATGGTTGTTAAAAACCATCCATGAAAACCGTTTAGTATGCTTTACATGTGATATGTGCTTGCAGTTTAACCCCACAGACTTTTCTACTTATAACAGTCTGAGGAAGAAGTCTTTATGGCATCCTTGATTTGCAATATGGATGCTGATTTGGAGAAGCTACTGATCTGCACAGTGGATCTAGATTGTATGAAGGCCCTTCAATTTGATACAGAGGTAGCTCCTCTTCACGTACTATTTTTTGTAGCACTTGGATTTACAAATTTGTCTTTTGTGTTATGGACTTTATTTTAGCCCTTCCTAGGTTTTTATTTTCTTTGAAGCATAAAAATAAGTTCAGTAACTAATAATATGAAGTCTATTTTGACACCAGTTGCAGTAGTCAGATTTAGAGATGTAACTGCTGCTATCATTTAGGGAAAAGCTTCAATTGATTGCACTCTAAAGGGCTCAAAATCATTTTGTATGCAGAGTACCAGGAGTTTCCAACAGCATTCTGCTGTTTCATTGAATTTTGACCTAAATGCTTGTACAAGTGATGATCCTTCAAAAACTTATTTGACGGGAAAATCACCGTTCCCATATCTGGATGTGTTTGTAGAGTCTGTTGCTTCAATTGGAAATATACCAGGTGACACCCACAACTTTCAGCTTCTTTAGAGCAGACAAACATGGATGACTTTTATTTCCTCTTCTCTTCACCCTTTTCTTTTTCGTTCACATGCGTGCCTTGTTGAATAAATTGGACTGTGCTTGCATATGAATAGTTTGCTTCTTTTTATTTTCTGTGTTTTACGTTGTTCGTGTGTATATATTGTAATTACTCGCTGCAATTATCTCCATATATCTTCATAGCAGGAAGTTCAATAAATGCATTAGTATATTACTAATTTAAGTGCCCATTCCTTCATGTTACAGTTTTGCAAGAACACCTTGCAAATTGTGAATGCCTTCCCTCTCTTTCTTGTCTTTTTTTTTAATTAGATAGGAGAGAGAGTGTTCAGGGGGTATTTCCTAGGTCCCCACCATTATTTTGATTGGCTACTGATTTTGACTGTTATCAGAGTACTAGTTGCTTCTCTCTCTTTTCTTTTGTACTTTGATGGGTCATTTGGTTCATGGACAAGTTATAGAAAGATTATAACGTATGAGGATTATTATATGGTGAATTATAACCACTTGATAATTGTATTTTATAGGAAATGCTTGGTTCGTTGTATTTACATTTAGATATGATGTGTAATCATCTAAAACGTGTGTTTGGTTTGAAATTGAAAATGCTGATGCCAATCATACCCTTGTCCTAAATAAAAAGAAAAAATCCAATCTAGTTTTGGATTTTATTAAGATGTGACAAACTATTTTACTGTAACATAATCACATATTTTATGAGATATATAATTTCTTTTACTATTATAGATAATGAACACTTTTAAGAGGAAAACTGAAATGAGGTATAATAGATAAAATAATTCTTTTGTTCTTTTAAACTTGAAATTTATTTTGACCTCTTGTATTATTATTCCATATGAATTTCAGCATAAAATGATGCACTAATTTCAACATGACGAATGCAAGATAATCAATACATGGATTATGGCAGGAACAAAACATTGTCTATAAATGCATAATTTAACACTGAACTATGGAGCATGTTTCACTCAATTTTTGGACTTAGCTGGCTCATGCCATGTAGTGTTAAAGATGCATATGAAAGCTGGAGTGCATGGAGCGTTGGTAAATCCATCAGGTTTATCTGGAGAATGGTATCTGCCTCATTTTTTTTGTCGTATTTGGACAAAAAGGAATCATAGATACTTTAATGGTATTTCAACTCCATTAAAGTTGAAACATGAGGAATTGCCGAACCAACGAAACAGTCCTTCTCCTACAATGGCATACAGAGTTTCGGGCGCTTGACACTTGGACAAATGCCTTCTTGGTTAACCAAACACTACTCCCAAAACATTTAATAACATACAACTCATTGGCCCGTTTTATAAATATTAAATTGTTAATTGTGTGGCTGTTTGGCCCATAATATCCTTTATCATCAAGTCATGAAACATAAACGTAAATGAAAGCTCTTAAAGTCATGTAAATATGAATATAAATAGAATGTTTTAAAAACTCATGGATAACATGAAGACACTTGGGTACCATTATTTCATGTAAGTATGACACATAGAGAGGAAATTCTTGAATCTAAATCATGCTTGAGTCGATACAAGGTTCAATAACATAACGTCATTGAAGTTGAATCGTAGGAGACACTAGACCTGAGTATAGTAGAAGAGTCAGGACAGGGCCTCAATGTATTGTGAAGTGGAGGCCTAGTGGGAAGGTTTGCCATTTTGAATGTCTGAACTTGCATTGTGAAATGTAGCACACTCGGCAAAAGAGATGTCAATATCGTGGAATAGCACTCGTATGATAAGACATAAGATAGGCAATAAAGCTCATGAAGATAGGGACATAAAACATGACATGGTAACATAGGAAAACTAAGAAACATTTATATAGTTCATTATGCATAGTATCTTTTTTAATATTTGAGATGACATCATTATCTTTTTTAGTCTCTGGGATACTATCTGCCGCATACGCGAGACAGAAAGTGTAACTACCGAAGCTCTTTCAACTTGTCCTGTCTTTGGATAAGTATTGCGGGCCTTTGTGCTTAGCACTACAATGATATAGTGGTGGAATACTATCTGCTTGTTCGGGCCTTCGTGCTTAGCACAATCATAATATAATGGTGGAATACTATTTGTCGTATTCAAGCCCTTATGCTTAGCACAATCATAATATAAATTGGTCAAAACATGTATGTAGCCATTCTTGTGGATCACATTACATTAACCTCTGTGGATCAGTTTTTATTCATAGTCATAGCATTATTGAATAGGTATCATTTTGACATTAGATATTTCTATAAGAGAGATGTATGAACTTGACATGGAGGCATGGTAAGTGTATAAAACAATTGTAAGACCAATAACATTATATGAGAGTGAATATTGGGCCTTTAAGGTCCAACATATCCACAAGATGAGTGTTGCAAAAATATAAATGTTAAGGTAAGTGTATGATTAGAAATGAGGACATACAAGTAAAGTTACTGACTGAAGATGAAATGATAGAGGGTCATTTGACGTGGTTTGGTCATGTTTTATGTAGATCTGCAGATACACCGTTCTGTGGTGATATCAGAATGATTGAAGGTGTTAAAAAATGGAGACAAGATAGCTCTAAAATAACATAGAAATTATCACGAAAGACCTACAATAAAAGAAAGTTGACTCCAAAAACCTACAATATCTTAAAATCATTACTAATTTAGTGAATTTGAACACAATGAAAGAAAAAGATTTATATAGGCAGTATCAACTAGTCAGGTTTAAGTCGTTAGTCATGCTGGTGAACTTACATTAGGTCCAACTTCTAAGAGTTTTTTAAATCTTGTTACGTATTTGTATTTCTTTGGAAAATATAGATAACCTGTTAGAGAACCTAAATTTGAATGAAATGGGTTCAGAAGGAGCAATACTGAGAATGAGGATTCATATAGCCGAGACCAACTAGCTTTGGATTGAACGCTAGTAGTTGGTGCTGTGAACTACCTGTGTGCCTTGCTGTGCCATGACTGTCTTCATCATTTTGATGCTTGGATGTCAAAGATAATGTTCTAGTTCCAGTTTTCTACTAGTCAATGCTTAAAAGCTGTAGCAGTCTACATGTGTCTTGAGCATGGAACCGAGTATTACTGCTTACTTTCTTTCCATTAATTTCTTTGCAGGAATAATCCGAAGTTGGTATTGGTTCTCTGAGTATGCATTGATGGTTTACAGCATGTCTAGGAATAGATTCTGTGAAAGAATTGGCAGACAGCATAAAAGCAATCATGGTAATGCATCACCAATATTACTTTTGCAAGGAAAAAACTTTTGGTAGTGGTCACATCTGTTTGATCTCGTGTTCTCCACTCTTTTATTTCTCATCCAAGGTCACCTTCCAGGAAATGTTTCCATTTTCACTATTGGTAACATCAGATATAGTCGTGCTCGGAGTATCTTTTACTGATTAATTTAGATAGATTCTGTGCATTGATATGCTTTTTTTTTAATGTTGTCTCTCGCATATGGTATCAGTTATGTACGTAGTTGATCTGCAAAGAGGTGTTTATTATCAGAAATGCTATGATCCTGATTGCAGAGGTAAATGATGGTCTTGTTTCATTCATCAGTTGAACTTTTTTGGCTAAAGAACAATGACTTGTAGCCTTTAATGATGTTAAAAGGCTATCGATCTCCCTTGCGACCTGTCCCTGATAATGTTATACCTCATTCATCCATTTCCTTCAATCTGCCTGGACATAATATGGACGAGGAGCAGCCAACTGTAACCAGTGACACAAGCATTTTCAGCAGCTGCAAGAAAGAATGGTGGCTTGAAGCCGTAAGAGTTGCAGACAGCATTGAGAATGTACAGAAAACATTGGATCTTACTGAGGTTGTTTATCTTCACTCCAACTTCTTGTGAATATTTTTCAAATATATTTTGTTTTGTTGTTTGTAATAGTAGCTATCCCACACAGGTGACTTTCATCATATGCTTAGATATGTCATGAATCTCAGATCTTGGGGAAAATTGATATGATAGGATCTAAATGCGCGAAACCCAAACTTTAGGTGATACTGAAGCTCAGTAGCTGAGCAATAAAGGGTTATGTGTTTTCTCCCGTTCAGTTTAGTTCCCTTTTACTTCGTTTTGTTTTTGTAAATAGACAATATTGCAGTTTAGTTGTTCGCAGATGGTTAGTTGTTTGCCTGTGTTAGAACAGAAGACAGACTTTTGCAAGTTAACTTGCTAGTGGTAGGATTTATCAACATGGATGCAACTGTTGGATTGGGGGGGTTAAAATGAGTCTCTAGTGGAATAATAGTGATGTATATTGTTTACTGAAACAATAATTTATCTCTTCCTCTCTTACGCGAACTAGATGAATCTAACTAGCTTCTTCATTTTTGTTACTGAAAGCAGGGCGAAACATGTGAAGAAGATGAGTGGTGGATGGCTGTTGAAGAGACTGCATACCAGACCGAGCTATCGTACTTTGGAAAAGCCTAGCCATTTCAGCCCTGGCAAATTGCTCAACTTGTAAACCTAGCCAGGTCCAACTAGTTGGTGTTACTGGTTTTCCCAACCACATCAACAAATTGTGTTTCTCCTGTTAATTGATGACTTCTCAGTTTTGTCTACTATGCTACAAACCAGTGCATGGTGGAGTGCTACATCCCAATTTCCAAGTCTATTTATCTATTTAGCAGTGTTCATGGTTTGGGTAAAAATCGATCCAAATCGACTAAATAAATCAATTTTCTTTTGGTTCGGTTCACATTTTTAAAAATTGACAATCTTTGGTTTGATTTTTGCTTTGTTAAAAAAAACTGAAGAAATATTCAAACCAAACTGACAAATTATATACATATTTTTTTATAATAATATATACAAAAAAGGGTCAATATTGCCTACACCACTCTTATACCTTCTGTTACAGGTATAAAAATTGTCTCCGTAGAGATCACAAATTTCCTTTAAGAGTTAACAACTCAAATTTTTAGTGACTTGGTAAGTCAAGTAGGACTAATCCCTCCACCTAGGCATTGTCGATTGGGATTCACACTAAATTATAGGTCATTAATTCTGATTGATCTGTAAGCGGCGGCCTAGTCCCAACCTGATTGAAAACCTTATTTGCGAACGCGACCACCACCACTAAACTTGAGAAATGATAAAAATTTGAGGGTCTAAATCACTTTTGAACATCTTAGAATCCGTGGAAGGCCACTAGGGGAAGGTTGGAGAACTTTTTAAAAAAAGAAGGAAAGGAGGTGATCTAAGATGGATTTGTATGTATGCTGTTGGATATTTTAATCTCTAGCTAATTAAACAGTAGATGCACGTGAAAGCTAATTAGTTAAAAGAATATGATACTTTTCATTTCGGCTTGATTTAGAGTATGAATGTTAAACTAACTTAAAAAATAGTATTTCCTCTATCTTAATTTATATGACTCATTTTTTTTAGTAATTCTAAAAAAGAATGACACATTTCTATATTTAGTAACAAATTAACTTTTAAATATCAATTTTATCCTTAATAAAATGACTTATAATCACATGACTATTCAATTTAACAATTTCGTTTTTCCTATCTCAAAATGTTATCATTTGTTGGTCGGTTTAGTTTAATCATTGATTTGGCTATTCATTGCCAAACCAAGGAGCAAGTTAGTGACTTGGTCATGATTCCCTTTTTCTTTTTGAGATCCGAGCTAAAACATAATTAAAGGGGAACAATGAAATTTCTCAAAATATTCAATATTTACATTGTCTGATTAAATTTAAATTCATTTCAATTGTCTTGGGGAATAAAGCATCACTAAAAAGGTAAAATTTCAAAAAGATAAAAAGCACAACGATATCAATGAACGGCAGCGGTTCTCACCAAACTCATAAATCATTTAAACACCAAAACATAAATGTACAGCTGCAAACCAAAAACTAAAAAAAAAAAAAACAAAACAAAAGAAAGAAAGAGCAATATATTGCTTTTTTCTTTCTTTATTACGTACAAAAAAAAAGGGAGCAAGTGGATTTTTAGACCCAACATAAATTCAAACAACGTACAAATCATTAATTTAGAATTTAGAAATCACCAGATAGAGGTGCATGTTCATGGTTCATGAACACATTGCTATAGATAAGACCAGCTAACCCACCACCAACAAGTGGTCCAACCCAGTAAATCCAAATACCAGCAAAGTTTCCACTAACCACAGCAGGTCCAAATGAACGGGCTGGGTTCATTGAACCGCCAGAGAACGGGCCTGCAGCTAAAATATTAGCACCAACAATGAAACCGATAGCAATGGGTGCAATGGTACCCAATGCACCGTTCTTCGGGTCAGCTGCTGTGGCGTACACTGTGTACACCAAAGCAAATGTAATGATTATTTCCATCACCACTCCTTCAGCAGCTCCTACTCCAGCAGCCACACCGTGGATTGGAACCGCCTGATATACAAAAGTTAATGAAAAAAATTCATGATTCACCAACTTAAATAATATGCAAAAACTTACCATTCCTCCGGTGACAACTTTGAGGAGGTAAGAAGCAACAATGGCACCCAAAAGTTGAGCAATCCAGTAAAAGAGACCGGTGAGAACGGTAATTTGGCCACCAAGAGCCAATCCGAAAGTGACAGCAGGGTTTACGTGACCACCGGAGATATTAGCAGCAATGGCAACTGCCACGAAGAGCGCGAATCCATGACAAACTGCAACAGCTACAAGCCCAGACGGATCAAGAGCAGCATCAGCTGTCACCTTGTCTGCATTGAATACGGTACAAAATTTTGAAAGATCCAAAATTTATAACTTTTAAATTGAATGACCAAAGTAACACAAGTACAATGTATCATTAACAATAACATTTTTGTAAAAGGTGGACTTTAGGAGCAAACTATACGAATTTAATATCTTCACTTAAAAAGCAACTATACTTAACTATGCCTATAATAAGTGAAATTAGCACTAACTTAATTACATTATATGTTACGACATGCTAAAATATACTGATAATATAATACTATGAGTGCGTAAATTAAGAAGGAAGATTGAGTTTTATTAACTGTAAGCAATAGCTGAACCAACTCCGGCGAAGACAAAGAGTAAAGTAGAGATGAATTCAGCAATGTAGGCCTTAATAGACCCTAAGCTGAATGAATCATCGAATCGTCCAAAAGCTATGCAAGGCATTTTTAAGAAACGTTTATTAAATTTAAAACGCTAAAAAAGCTTATAGGAAAATAAAACACTAAGAAAATGCTAGCTATATGCTTGCTCTCAAATGAAAATATATAGAAGCTCTTTCTTTGCCACATATTTATACTAGGAAATACACAAATATAATATAAAGTTATTTAATAAACATAATTTGTTTTTGTTTTTCACTTCTCTTCACGTAGTTTAGATAAGGGAATAAAGTAAGTGCATATGTGGCAACGCATATCCAATCAATTTTTTTGTTATAAATATTCCAAGCTGGCATTAACATGTTTTTAATGGAAGTGTCTGGAATATAGGCAATAATAATAATATATGCATGTGAAGTGTAGGTCCATTGTGATAGAAAAGTAATGATTGGAAAATGGAGTTGATAGGGGGTAATTTTTTTTTTTTGTCTAGTGTTCGATATCTACATTGGAGTCCGATTAAATTTATATTAACGCTGAAAAATTTCACATTAAGAATAAAACGCTTCCTAACGAAGACAACTTATACCCAAAGAAATTCAAACCTAAGACTTCTAATTAAAAATAAAAATATACTTAACGCTTCATCACAACTTTTATCAGTTATAGGGAAAATTTATTAATGGAAGGTTTGGTCCACAAAGTGCGCCTGACCGACCATGAACAAAGAGAATGCTAGAATTGGGTTGGTTGATCTGGACTTCTGGATTTATTTGAATTGTGTGGATAAGAATTGAGCTGGCCTTAATTAGTCTTCTCTTTATTAGCTTAATTAATGAATTAGAAAATGGGAAAACTATATAATTAGACATACATCCATGTCATATATATATTTTTTCTATATAGTTTTAAATAATTATGTATTTTACTACTAATTAAGAGTTTCCTACAATATATCGAAGAAGATACATGAATTTTTGCTACCAGATAAACTAAAATAGGGAAAGAGGCAAGATAGCTGGGGAGGCGAGCGAGATAATCCTATATCTCAGATAAATGCAAATCACACTAGATATATGTAATTGACATGATTCACATGTATCTGACATAATTCACATGTATCTGAAGTACCAGATACATAGGAGAGTGGTGAACGAGATAAGAGTGAGGCGAGAAAGGTGAACGAGATTTGTTATGTATCCGGATACATGCGAATATCCACTTGGATACAGTGTATCTAGAATAAATTACACCTAATTTTGACCCTATGTATCCCGAGATACATGTATCTGGATGTATCTGGACACACTAAAATCTGGTAAGATTCGTAATATTGCAAATTAGAGTGTATCTAAGTAATTAACTTCTAAACTAGTGAGATTTCTGTAAGTTTTCCTAAGATAATTAGGGGTCGTTTGGTAGTTGGTTAGAGTTATGCATATATTAATAAAGTAGAAATCAGCTATGAGTAAATCTATGTATTATTTTATGCATGTGTTAGTTATGCATATTTTAGTTATTCCACCTTGTATCCTGTATAAAATAATACATAGATTTACTCGTAACTTATACATGTATTAATTTTGTAGGTTTCTAAATTGTCACTAAAATAAATGCCATATTAATTATATACATAAATAACTTATTTCATATCTACCTACCAAACTTAGTATAAATTATACAAAAACTAATATACGAAAGAACTTATTTCTTATGCCGTTACGAAATGACCCCATAGGATTTAATAATAATGAGAGATATACTACATCAAATGTTTTTTTTACCAATTTTGTTTGTCTGTAATGTTTTTATTATAACAAAATATTATAATAAAAAAATATATAACATAATGTGAAATTAATTTTAATAATTTTTATTATTATAATAAAATATTATTATAAAAGATGATTATCACAAAAAGACCTATCTATATATAATTTTTTTGGGAAGAATATGTAGGTTTTGTTATGGATATATTTCATATAGTTAGTGATAATGATGTGAGTTTTCATTTTTGCTTACTTTAACTTAAGGGTTTGGATATTCCATTTTATTCTATTGTTCTATCGGAAACTTTTGAGCTGTATTTATGAATGATTTTCAGGTGGGGATAAATATTGGAAGGTCTCCTATTTTGGTTGATGATACTACTCAAAAATAAAATAAATAATCAAATGTATGCCCTTAAAAAAATTGAAATTGAGTAGTATATTTTCGTCAATAGTTTTGCCCACGTACGTAGTCGGAATAAAAAGGAAATTAATTGACATTCAGAATTAGGGATGGTAATGGGGCAGTACGGGGCAGGGTCGAAATGGGTTGAGTTTAAACCGCAAAAAATTTAATTCCTCCGCTCCGCTCTACAAAAATATATATTTTTTTAATTTTATTTTCAACCCGCCTCACTCCGTCCCACATAGACTCACACCATCCCGCCTCACATAGATCCGCCCCACATAATTTTTTTAATATTTTCTTTTTCTAGTTAAGTTTGATACTAAAAATAAAATTCATAAAATAAATTCATTTTTTCATTAAGTTGTATTAATTTATAGATAATGACTTAAAATTTATTTTTTGAATGTCAATTGGGAAGCATGTAAGAAATTGTTTTAGTTTTGATTGAATCATTTTCATTTACTATCTTGTTTATTTTAGCAACTTTAAAGAAACTATCTTAATAAATAATGTTCTATCACTCTTATAATAAGTAAAAAGTTAAAATTAAATTTGAAACCGCATAGACCCGCAACCCGCCCAACCCCTCATTAGTTTTTTAAAAACTCACTTCAACCCGCCCCACACAACCTTAAACCCGCCCCACATAGCCTTAAATCGGCATCCGCCCTGCATAGCCTTAAACATGCCCCGCGCGCATCTGCCCCACATAGCCGCCCCGTCCATTGCCATCTCTATTCAAAATTCATCCTATATCGTATCTGACTCTAATTAGTAATAGTACCGATAGATTTAGGGGTGTCTATGAATAGGTTGGTTTGAGTTTTTTAAATATCAAATCAAATTTTTGTCGAATTTTAAATCTATAAACCAAATTAAATTAATAAAATTCAAATTTTTATATCTCGGGGATTTTCGGGGTTTTTTTCCTGGCTTCTAGTTTTTTTCGGGTTCCGTTTTCTTTCGGATTTTTTTTCAATAAAGTATTCATATAAATATATAATTAACTTGTACTTGAAGTATTTCTTTAGTCCTACCAAAATACAACTATCTAAGATGTTTCTTAAGAAAATAACACAAAATATGAGATGAGAAATGACACTAAACTATTCAACAAAAAATAATAATGAAATCGCATAAAACAAATATTGCAAATTAATAAGTCATAATGAAAATGGTCATAATTTAAAAGTACTAAATCATGCTAAAATAAGTCTAATAAGTATTGATTAGATGAATAAATATTTAAAATTAAATTAAATTAGATTATGTATTTTAATTGTAAAAACTAATGTAAAACTAAAGAACAAATATTCATCATTATTGTCATTTTTAGTGTTGAATTAATTTTTTTGTTAGCATTAGTATTAATTTGATTTGATTTGAACTTATTAGAGTTATTAACATTTATGGACTACAACTTTTATTGGACCATTCAAAATTCTAAGTTTCAAACTTGAAATAATATGTTAAAAGATAATAACTATGAAAAAGTATAAGAAATATTTAGAAATTATATCAAAGTAATATTTTTATGTATACAATAAATTTTTTAAAATTATATATATAATGTCGGGTTGATTTGGTCTTGGGTTGATTTTTTTAGTTAAAATCAAACCAATCCAAATATATTCGATTTTTTTATTCAATATTAAACCAAGTCGAGCAAAATAACTTCTCAAATTTCTTTTCTAATTTGGCTCGATTTTTTATTCGATTTTATACCGCCCTAGATAAATTATATGCGCTTTAGTTTATATAACAAGACACTCAATCTTAATCACCCACACTTATAATTTGATGATATAGATGAGAATATCTCATTCAATAAGTGGGTTCAATTCTCATTCTCATATTTTCCATTTCCCTTTTTTTTTAGTCAAACCTTAAGCAAGCCAACAATAAACTACATTCTTTTTTTTACAACAAATTGAAAAGGCATATAGTTTCATGGAAAAACTACAGAAAATGTCAAACTACATATTATATTAAAATAATATAGCTACACTATATTTTATTTATAATTTATGGATATATTTAATTAATAAATAGCAAAATATAATTTACACCTATAAAATTTACTTTTTCCCACTTTTCACGTTTTCTCTTCCCTATTTCCACTTTTTCAGCCTTCTTTGATTATCCCTAATTCAAAATCTTTATCCCCAAATCAATTCTATTACTCCTAAATCAACTTCATCTCCTAGTAGGACCCACAAAATCACAGATTCTTTGCCCATCAAAAATTGCATACCATTACACTTTGAATACCTTCTATTGTATTTGAATACCTTCTAGTGTATTTAGAGTTATATTGTCATTTTGTTTTCTGAAGAATATGACTGTAGTAAATGTTGTCATTCTCTTAATATACTTTTTTTTAAAAACAGTATCCTATTTAATAAGTAATTTATTTTCCTCATTTATCAGGGATTGTGGGATATATTTGCTAGCATTTGCAGAGTACCTAAGTGAGGGTGAAGGTATTTCAGTTCAATACCTTGATTCTAAATTATACCACATCAGATATGTACGGCTCATTATTGTGAGAATATACAGCGAAGAAGATGGAAGAAGGTGCTATTAGCGAGAATGAGGCACCACCCAGAATGATCAGGCCACCCACAAGAATCGATAATAGTCAACTTGTTAGGATCAATTAGTTTCTTATCCTAATTATCATTTTGAACTTCTATTTAAAGCTTATGGTTAAAACTAATATTATTATTTTTTGTCAAACATTATCAACTCTTCTATTTATATATGATCATGTTGCAATTTTTTGTTGGGGTTATTTCATTCAATGTAATGATAGGAAGAGATGGATATATGTTTGTATAAATGTAAAGTTCATCTGAAAACATATACACTTGGATATCTACTTTTGGTAATCAATTTGTTCAGTTGTGTGTTTTTTTTATCAACATATTCAATAGTATAAATGTATGCTAGAGTCTTTTTCATATCAAAATATACACAAGTATTACTATATTCATTTATCGTCAGTTATTGCTTAAAGAAATTTGGATACTTACATTCTTAAAAGTGATAAACATACAATAAATGTTGGTAGTAATTACATTATTCTATGTTTTTAAAGTAAGTAATATGTAAGCGTATACAGAGAACATTGTTCCTTTTGTATTTTTATAGGTTGTGTGTTATATTAATCAAATTTTTCACTAATATAACTGTTTTATATATGTATTCACCAACATATTATCAAGTATAACTATATTCACGTATTACCAGTAGTTTAGGTGTGTCAATACATATTAATAGTATCAAATTGAGTATTGAGATAATATTCAAGTTAATTTATAATTTAAGCAAGCAAACAAAGAAACAAATATTTCAAAAGGCAAATAAGAAAAGATTTACTCATTTATTCGACATAAGGATAATTAAGTAAAAGAACACTTCAATAGTGGGATGTATCAGGTCCTATGCATTCCGTGTTGCAGTTCGACATGAACTGCCTATTATGACCACGTTATCCACATGTACTACAAGAATTCGTACCCTTCCTTTTACTCAACTCACTAAATGACTTCTCTTGTTGCTTCTTTGGCTTTCCCGGATGCCGCTTGTATTTTGGTGGCAACACAACTTCAGTAGCAATGTGTTCATGTATATTCCATTCACTTTTGTCAGGGAGAGGATACACATGCACTTCATATGTTTTCAATATTGTTTCTGGCTTGTAAAAGTCTGAACAATATTCATCTGGAAGATTTTTTTTTCCAACACCCTCCACGCATGTGCGCACGATATTCCGTCAACTTGAAACCTGTTGCAACTGCAAGTCTTCTTTTCCAAGCATACGAT
>NW_006239220.1:230908-233702 GCF_000226075.1 Solanum tuberosum | reverse complement strand
CCATAAATCAGAATACGAAGCATATTCCTTCAACACTAGTATTCTGTCAATGCTATATTCTACATAGCAATTCTCTTCACTCCATTTTTCGGAATGCCGGATCAAAACTATGATGGTAGCCATTGAATTGTATTTTTCTTAGGCGTCAATTGAAGAAAAAAGAGCAAACATAATTTTTATTTTTAAACGGATAAGAATCCTAAAAGGTAGTGGTCAGTTACATATTTAAAGTGCCAAATTTGTGGGTTTAAGGGCTGAAAAAAAGCCTTGTCAGTTACATTAACTAATTTACCTTATTTAGTGGGAAATTAATTAGAATGTATTTTTGTATTAAAAGAAAAAACGGCATATATATGGATATAGCCATTTGTAACACAAAGTGTAGCTATTTTTTTAAAATATGATACTTATAGCTATTTCAATCTAATAACCCTAAAACTATAGCTATTTTTGTAAGTTACACTAGTTTCATAGTAATGATACCTTCAATTTGTCAAGGTGAAAAGCAGGATTGATGACTCTTTTATGTTTGGCCCATTTATCAGCTTCATAGCCAGCAAGCCCATTTGTTGCTAATCTAGTTAGTGATACGGATGGACGTTCGATTCTTCAGTTTATTTTATTAAACTTCGATTTAGTTATTTGATTTTTGGTTATGAAAAAGTGTGCATCGAATATTGAATCAAACTAATTTGGTTTGGTTCGGTTTTGTTTAGTTTGGCGTTTTTAAAACAATTTTTTTCGGTGAGAATGAAAATAAAATGAGGATAAAATCAAAGTATAAGACACTTAAAAATTTAAAATCATGTTAAATGTTGATGTGTCTCACCATGGAACACTTATTGTGGTTAAACGATTATATTTGTCTTTGTCAAGAACAAAGTGCCACCAACTATTGCTCAAGAAAAACAAGGACGGACACATGTTCCTTTACATGACGTACACCGTCAAAAATACATTTGGATTCCTCTTGAAAATTAATATTTGAAGTTAATTATCTGAATTGTAAATCTATTACTACTTCGATTTGTTCATGAATAGTTTGATTGCTAGTTGACTTGTTTTTTTTTTGTCTATATATATATATATATATATAAGTTTGCTTTTTTGGTGCACTCAAGTTCCGAGACCCTTACATCGAACACTGAATCGAAGAATCAAATTTTTGAAAAGAAACACCGAAATTGAAGAATCATTATTTTTTAAACTTTTTTGTCCACCCCTAGTTAGTGGATTGCCAGGAGACTTTTAATAAATATAATTCTTTGTTAGCACTCTCCTTATAAATTTATTATAATTATTGTGTGTTTGACCCAAAGAAAACAATTCTTACCTATAAAAGTACAATAACTTCATCTATTATTTGAATTCAAATTCTATTAAGGTCCGCTGATAGAAAAAATATTTACATAGTCAAATTACTTGTATGATAATTATTAGTAATATTATCAATATTTTGATTGTTCTCTCGTGAAATATTTTCAAATCTATCTATAATAGTTATAACTAAAACATTCTCATAGCTATAATAGTTATAATAGCTAATCTCACTTATATTCATTTTGTTCTCACTCTTTCAGAGTCTTTTGAAAATTTGAATTCTTAAAAAGTCCCTCAATACAAGTGGCTTTGATACCAACTATTGAAAAATAGAGAAGAAATACTCTTAATTACTCAAATTCATTCTTGAAGACAAGTGAAAGAAAATGTTTTTCTTTTTCTTCATTCTAATACTTGCTTACATAATCAATAATTTTCTTTGAAGATAAATGTTGAGTGTTGTAAATATATTATTTGGTGGATATTATGGATAACCTCACCTTGTTACTGCCTATAAAAAAAGGTATTGATAGTAATGTAAAAATATACACAAAAAGAAGAATAAATTACTACTTGTTGTAAATAATGAAATGTGGATGTCATGTAGAAAACCCACACTTCATGACTTTTAGAGATTTAAGCATGACTTTAAGAAATTTAAGCATGACTTTAAATGATCTCGTTCATGACTTTGAAGGATTAGAGATATACTTACTTTCTATATACACTCATCTTATATGTAAACACAAAAGCATTGAAAGATTGGAACTGCTCTTTCTCTCCATTTCTTGGTTATTTAATTTCTAATACTTTATTTTATAATACGTTATCAGCATGAAGTCTCTTATAAGGCATGTTTCGGTGATATAACTATTTCTATTTTCATATTCTAAGCACAAGTATACATTATAATATTTTCAGTTTGAGAAAAGATATAAAGTCACCACTGAAGTTGTTCCGAATTTTCAAAAAGACACCTTAACTTTGTGGGTGTCTTATTACCCCATTGAACAACTTCACAATAGTATGTATACCCCATTTTTCACCCAGTACCACTTATACAAAAATATTTGTAAGTCACACACTAATAGTCACTTGACACATGTTAAAAGTATTTTTTAATTATTTTTATTTTATTTCTTTGTTTTTTTTTCTTTTTCTCTTTCTTCTTCGCCTCAACCTCTGTTCTTCTGCCATTCCTTTCATCGCGATGAACAGTCGCCAAATCCGTTGTGGCGGGACGGAATTTTCCGACAACATTACCAATTATTTGTCAAAATACCACCAATTAATTTATTTATGAAAATAAATATCTTCAAATAATCAAAATCTAAATACTCAAAATATTATCAAGTCAAAATCTGACATTTACATCACCTCCTTCTTCAACTTCTTACTCCCAAATCGAGTTTCCCATAGTTTTACTATTCTCAAATCCCAAACTTGATTTGTAGGAGGAATAAAATCACTAAAC
>NW_006239220.1:227895-230804 GCF_000226075.1 Solanum tuberosum | reverse complement strand
TTTTTTTTTAAAAAAAGAATAAGAATGAACACAATAACATTAGTTTTAAAAAAAATAATGACCAGAAAGGAAAAAGAGCAAAAGAAAAATAAAATGAAGGAAGACATAGATGCCCAAGAAATATGGGTAAGTTAATGATGGTAGGGAAGATGAGAAAAAAGATTTGAAAATTTAAAACTATTCCTAATAAAGCTTAAAAAAATTAATACATGAGTTTTTATATTTTTTCAAAATAAGTCAAATTGGGAGTGCCACATGACAATTTTACGTTGGTCTGAAGCTGTATGAACAGTCCTTCACGCGCCCATATTTCGTGACAACACGAGTGGTGTTAAAATTAGTCAAAACGGAATATTTATTGTGGATTTAGATGGTTTCGTGGGCTAATAGGACACCCACAAAGTTAAGGTGTCTTTTTGAAAATTCGAAACAACTTCAGTGGTGACTTTATGTCTTTTCTCTTTCAGTTTTTATGTTCTGTAAATAATATAAGATGGTAGTAAATTTTATTAATTAATGAAAATAAAATTTCTTATTAAAATACTACATATGATATTTCTTAATTTTCAATGATTAAAAGTTTATTATTTTAATCTGATTTGACTATTTTTATGATAGTTTTCATCATGTCAAATTTGTCAAATTGGAGTTCGTGGCACTTGATATTTTTGGCAAAAATTATTTATCATGGGTACTCGATGCTGAAATTCACCTAGACGCTAAAGGTCTTGGTACCACCATTACTGAGGGTAATGCAACATCAAGTCAGGACAAAGCGAAGGTTATGATTTTTCTTCGTCATCATTTGGATGAAGGATTAAAGGCCGAATATTTGACAGTGAAAGATCCACTTGAATTGTGGACTGGTTTAAAGGAAATGTATGACCACCTTAAGGCAACAGTATTGACAAGGGCTCGTTATAAATGGATACACTTACAATTACAGGACTTTAAAACTGTATGTGAATATAATTCTGTTGTTTATAAAATAACTTTCCAATTAAAATTATGTGGGGAAAATATAACAGATGAGGATATGTTGGAAAAAACTTTTACTACTTTCCATGCCTCAAATCTAGTGTTACAACAACAATACCGTGAAAGGGGATTTAAAAAGTATTATGATTTGATCTCATGCCTTCTTGTGGTTGAGCAACATAATACCCTTTTGTTCAAAAATCATGAAGCCCGTCCCATTGGAACTGCTCCATTATCGAAAGCAAATGTGGTAAAAGCACATGGCCATACTGAAAAAAGACAAAATAAAAATTGGGGCCATAATAATATGCGTGGACGTGGCAATGACAGAAAACAATATAATAATCATCGTGGTAGTGGTCATTATAAAAGAGAGAACAATATGAGTTCTCAAAGTAATCCTTTAAGAGGCAACTATCATCGTTGTGGCATGAAAGACCATTGGAAGAATGAATGTTGGACGCCTGAGCATTTTGTCAGGCTTTATCAAAATTCCTTTAAAAGAAAGGCGAATAGAAGTGGTGCATCTTCTTCTAATGCTTGGGTGGAATCACACTTGACTTTTGAAAATAATGTTGATGAAAGACCTTCGCAAATGTATAATGATAATATTGAAGCGAATTTAGCTTTGAAGAACGATGATTTTAATGACCTCAATGATGTTACTCATTTGGAGGTTGACGACTTCTTTGGAGATCGTAACTGATGTTTGATGTTATTTTATGATGTACAATATGTTGTTGTTTTTGTGTGCTTTTGATTATCATTTTTTTATGTTACTTTTATTTTAAAATTTAAAAAATAAAATAATATAAAGACCTAAGTTTTCTTGCAATGTTTCTAGTTATCTTATCTCTTATGATGTACTTTTATTTTATGAAGATAAATAAAATTTCTCAGTCTTCAATTGGATCCAAGATGAGTAATGGAGATATGTGCCTCTTGGATAGTGCTACAACTCACACTATATTAAGAGAAAAGAGATATTTCTCTCATTTAGTTATGAAAGGGGTCAATGCTAATATAATATCCAGTAGCACAAAAATAATTAAGGGCTCTAGGAGAGAATCATTATTACTACCTGGGGGAACAATATTGGCCATTAATAATGTTTTGTATTGTAATAAGTCTCAAAGAAACGTGTTATGTTTCAAGGTTATTCACCATAATGGCTATCATATTGAGACTGCTAATGAAGGAAGTATTGAATACCTTTATATTACTACAATAAAAGAAGGAAAAAGATTTTTGCATGAAAACTTATCTGCACTTTCTTCTCGGTTGTACTACTCAAGTATTGATGTGGTTGAATCACATGTCATGGTGAATAAAATGTTTATTAATCATAATGATTTCTTCATTTGGCATGACCGATTGGGCTGTCTCGATTATAATATGATGCACAAAATTATTGAGAATTCACATGGGCACACTTTGAAGAATCAGAAAATTCTTCAATCTAAAGAATTCTCCTGTGTTGCTTGTTCTCAAGGAAAACTGATTATTAAACCATCAGCAACTAAGGTTGGGATTGAATCCCTTACATTTCTGGAACGTATACATGGTGATATATGTGGACCAATTCACCCTTCATGTGTACCATTTAAATATTATCACAACTAAAAAATTGTCAAAAAACGACGGACTGCGTCGCTTTTTTGGTCAAAATCGACGGAAAAGCGACGCAGTCACTTCTGTCGCTTTTTAGCTCGATGCTTTTCAAAAAGCGACGGACTGTGTCGCTAAAAAGCGACGGACAACGTCGTTTTTAAAAAGCGACGGACTGCGTCTCTTTTTTACTATTTTTTTTTGAATTTTTTTAAAAAAGCGACGGATTGCGTCGCTTTATTTTAATTTTAATTTTTTTAATTTCTAAAGGGCGACGTAGTCCGTCGCTTTTTTGGAAATTTATTTTTTGAAAATCCCAGAAA
>NW_006239220.1:221158-222400 GCF_000226075.1 Solanum tuberosum | reverse complement strand
TTAACTCTTAAACTCCATTTTTTATGTACTATTTAAACACTTATAATATTTTTTATGATTTTTTTTTATTTATGTTCTTCAATTGCAATTTCTTATTTTAAAAAAATAGATGTGTGCCTGTTAATTAAAAAAAATTAAACATTCGCGAACGAACATAAATTTGTTACCCTGCTATAACAAATAAAGATGTAAAAATTTGTTACACTGACGATACATGAATAAAGATAACTTACTGATTTTCAAGGACCATTCCTGCCAAATCAGCAGCTTGGCTTAGTGCATCTTTCCATTTCTTTAACTTGTCCTCCCAATACTCTTTTTCAGTATTTTCATGTACTCTTTCACACTTGAATTTTTCTTCATGTCTATTTAATGCTTCTCCAAAACTTCCCTTGTGCTTCCTTAGATTGGAAGGATCAACATGGTAGAAAATAGGCAATATCATACATGCAAACTTCATTTTTTTTTCAAGAATGGAAACAAGTTGATCCAAGCACCAACTAGAAGATGCATAATTTTGATATATGTTAGCTCTTCACCTCTACTACATCATGGCATGAGATATTAAGTTTATGATTAGACGACGGACTGATATGATTTGTACATTACTCTATAAATACAAGTATAATTATCTCCTAATTCATATCAACGTAGTTTCATACTCTAAATATGGATTATAGATATTTTTTTATTTATTTCACGAATTCTAACATTTTATTTGTAAAAGTATACAAAATTGTTACACTTTTTCAACAATTAATCGTAGGTGTAAAATGAAATTTTAATATTCTGCACAATAGTAAAATTATGATTAATAGGAATATTTTAAACATACCGACCTCTAGATGTCGCTTTTTTTAAAATTAATTAGATATAATAAAAAATATCAACCTCATGAGGTCGGTATCACATTAAATTTTAAGATAAATAAAAAGTAATCATGTTAATTAAATAATATTGACATCAGGAGATCAGTATTTTCTATTAAATTATTTTTTAACTTATATAAAACCATCATTCGGAGAACGATTTATTTAAAGTTAATTGAAAATATTAATTTATTACATAACACAAAATCGTCCTCCGGAAGATGATTTAAATAAAATTAAATCAAAATATTTCTCAATTTTGTTTTTTATATGGAGAAATGGGGAAAATCGCGTCTGCTAGTGCAGATATTTTTAAAAAAGCGACGGACAACGTCTCTATGTCCGTCGCTTTTTAAAAAAAATGTTTGACCAA
>NW_006239220.1:206765-220927 GCF_000226075.1 Solanum tuberosum | reverse complement strand
ACAATTAAAATTAATAAAAAGCGACGGACGGCGTGACTTTTTTTAAATTAATAAATAATTATTTTTAATAAAAAGCGACGGACTGCATCGCTATCTATAAAAAATAATTAATTAGCAAAAATTCGCGAAAAAAATCGACGGACTAAGCGATGCCATCCGTCTCTTTTAAATTTATTTTTTTTAAAAAAAATTTATTTTAAAAGCGACGGACTAAGAGACGCTGTCCGTCGCTTTTTAAAAATGTTTGACTAGATATTTTTGACCCAAAAAAGCGACGGACTAAGAGATGCCGTCCGTCGCTTTTTAAAAAACTAATTAATAAATAAAATAAATTAAAACGACGGACAGCGTGGTTATCGTTTAATTTATAAATAATTATTTTTTAATAAAAGCGACGGACTAAGAGATGCAGTCCGTCGCTTTTTGTAAAATAATTTTAAAAATAATTATTTTAATTAAAATGCGACGGATGGCATCTCTTAATCCGTCGCCTTTTTGTAGCGACGCTGTCCGTCGCTTTTTCTTCCGTCGTTTTTTAGCAGTTTTTTAGTAGTGTATATGGTTCTTGATAGATGCATCTACAAGATGGTCACATGTATGCTTATTATCAACTCACAACATGGCTTTTGTGAGATTTTTGGCTCAAATTATAAGGTTGAGAGCACAATTTCCAGATTATACTATAAAGACAATTCGTCTTGATAATGCTGGTGAATTTACATCTCAATCCTTTAATGATTATTGTATGTCCATTGAAATAATAGTTGAACATCCGATTACTCATGTTCATACTCAAAATGGTCTAGCAGAATCATTGATTAAATGTCTTCAGTTGATAGCTAGACCATTACTAATGAGGACAAAACTTCCTCTTTCGGTATGGGGGGCATGCTATTTTGCATGCAGCAACACTTGTGCACATAAGGCCAACCAATTTTTATGATTTCTTCCCAATACAGTTGGCTTTTGGGAAGGAGCCAAATATTTTCCATCTTAAAATTTTTGGATGTGCGGTATATGTTCCAATTGCTCCACCGTAACGCACAAAGATGGGTCCTCAAAGAAGGTTGAGAATATATGTTGGGTATGAATCTCCTTCTATTATAAAATATTTGGAACCTATGACTGGAGATTTATTTACAACAAGATTTGCTGATTGTCATTTTGATGAATCTGAATACCCAACATTAGGGGAGAAACAAAAGCAATTGGAAAATGAGATAGATTGGAATGTAATTTCACTATCTCATTTAGATCCTCGAACAAATCAATGTGAACAAGAGGTTTAAAAGATGATTTATTTGCAAATCAATTGCCAGATGCATTTACTTACCTTTTATACTAAATCTCATGTTTCATCTACAAATGCTCTAGTTCGAGTTGATATTTCGATAGAACAATCTCTTAATGCAAATGAGTCTAGAGCATGTCTGAAATGTTGTAGACCAATTGGTTTTAAGGATAAAAATCCTTGAAAAAGAAAAGGAGAAAATGATCATAATATGAAAGCGAGTGCTCAAGGAGAGCCTCAAGACATAACAAATGATGAGACAATAGAAAATGTTGAGATATCTGAAAATAATAAAAATGAAGAGATTTCAGTAAGTTATGTCTCGACAGGAAAAAAGTGGAACTGAAATGATGTTATGGTTGATAACATTTTTGCTTATAATGTTGCTACTGAAATAATGCAACAAGATGAGGATCATAAACCAAAATCTGTCGATGAATGTAGACAGAGAAATGATTGGCCAAAATGGAAGGACACAATTCATGCAGAGTTGACTTCACTTGAAAAACGTGAAGTTTTCGGATTAATAATCCGAACACTTGAAGGTGTCAAGCCAGTGTGTACAAATGAGTTTTTATGCGAAAACGAAATGAAAAAAGGTGAAGTCGTAAGATATAAAGCACCACTTGTGGCTTAGGGATATTCGCAAAGGTCTGGCATTGACTATGTAGAAACATATTCTTTTGTGGTAGATGCAATTACATTCAGGTATTTAATGAACTTGGCAGTTCATGAAAATCTTGAAATGCACCTAATGGACGTGGTCATTGCCTATTTATATGGCTCATTGGACCACAATATTTTTATGAAAATTCATGAAGGATTCAAAGTGCATGAATCATACAATGATTCTCGAGAAACTTGTTCAATAAAGCTTCAGAAATCCTTATACGGATTGAAACAGTCAGGAAGAATATGGTATAATCGTTTTAGCGAATATTTGCTAAAAGAAGGATTTAAAAATGATCCAATTTGTCCTTGTGTCTTCATGAAAAAGTCTGGATCTGAATTTGTCATAACAGTTGTATATGTTAATGATTTGAATATCATTGAGACCCCTGAGGAGGTTTCAAAGGCATTTAAATTTCTGAAAATGAATTTTGAAATGAAAGACCTCGGAAAGACAAAAATTTGTTTTGGACTACAAATTGAACATTTTGAAAATGAGATATTTGTTCATTAATCAACATATACTGAGAATATATTAAAGAGATTTTACATGGATAAAGCACACCCATTGAGTAGTCCGATGGTTGTGAGATCTCTTGATATTAATAAGGATCCATTTTGATCTCATGAAAATCAAGGTGAACTTGTTGGTGCTAAAATACTATATCTTAGTGCAATTGGTGCATTAATGTATCTTGCTAATAATTCTAGACCAGATATAGCTTTCTCGGTAAGTTTTTTAGCAAGGTTTAGTTCTTCTCCAACACGAAGACACTGGAATGTGATTAAGCATATATTCAGATACCTCAGAGGGACTATTGATGTGTGACTGTTTTACTCTAATGAATCCAAGTCACAATTGATTGGTTATGCAGATGCAAGATATTTGTCTGATCCCCATAAAGGTCGATTGTAGACATGCTATTTATTTACACGTGGTGGTACAACTATATCATGGCGTTCAACAAAACAAACTATGGTTGCCACTTCTTCAAATCATGCAGAGTTAATAGCCATTCATGAATCAAGTCGAGAATGTGTTTGGTTGAGATCAATAACTCAACACATTCAAGAAACATGTGGCCTTTCTTTGGAAAGAGATGTTCCAACAATATTGTATGAAAACAATGCTGCATGTATAGCTCAACTAAAGGGAATATACATTAAATGAGATAGAACAAAACATATTTTACCAAAATTCTTTTTCACTCATGATCTTCAAAAGAAAGGTGATATACATGTTCAACAAGTTCGTTCAAGTGATAATTTATCAGATATGTTTACTAAGGCATTGCCAACTTCAACCTTTGAGAAATTGAGTTACAAAATTGGAATGGGTCATCTTCGATATATTAAATGATGTTTTCATCAGGGGGAGTAAATATGCGTTGCACTCTTTTTCTCTTAATCAAGATTTTTGTCCCATGGGTTTTTTCTTGATAAGGTTTTTAATGAGGCAGCAAACAATGCGTATTTAGAATAACTATGTACACTTTTTTTTTCTAGATTTTATTTTGTACTTGGACATCCAAGGGAGAGTATAGTAAATAATAAAATGTGGATGTCATGTAGAAAATCCACACTTCATGACTTTTAGAGATTTGAGCATGACTATAAGGGATTTAAGCATGACTTTAGAAGATCTCCTTCATGACTTTGAAGGATTAGAGATATACTTAGTTTCTATATATACTCATCTTATACGTAGACACAAATGCATTGAAAGATTGGAAGAAAAACATTGTTGCTCTTTTTCACCATTTCTTTGTTATTTAATTATACTTTATTTTATAACACTACTTCCTATTTCCTAGATCTCCCTTCCTCTACTATTTTTGTTCCTCTTTTCTTTGCTTAGCGCTTGCCATAATATTCCATCTCTTCTTCTCTAATCTTGCTATTCAAGTTTTAATATATTATCTTTATTTTAGAACAATGAGTATATTTTTTCACCAACTTGACTTATATTTCAACTTATAATACCTAGATATTTATCAAATTTCTTCTAATATGTACCTATTTTAGTATATGTATCATAATTTAATTAGAAGTAGTTTCCTATTCCCTAGTACATGAACAAATGCAAATATACATCTTTGCACTGATATTTTAATTAATACATGAACTCATATCACAAAAGACTATAGAGAAATAAGTAGAAGTGTTATTCAAGTCTTGAAATTAAAATTGATGACATCAACTTGGTCAAATGAAATTAAATGAAAGGTAGACTTAGTTAGAGTAATTAAAAACTGAGGTGTATATTAATATTTCAATATTTTTGAAAAATCTTCTCTCCTAATTTAAATTTCGAATTTTGAGAATTTCCCTCTTTCATTATCTTTAATTTACAATTTTCCTTTCTCTCTCTTTCCGATTTCTCTCTTCCACCGTCTTCTTCTTTGTCATTTTTGTTGCTGCCATCGTCGATGTTTATTATTTTTTATTGCGATCTTTTTCTATCCTTATTTTTACGAACTGTTTTTCTTGAATTTTGAAAATATTGAAGAGTTTTTTTATTTGATTTTTTTGAAGTTATTGAAGAAAATCTGTAGAGAATTAAACAACAATGATAGTTGTTGTAGTAGCTATGATAGTTACTACGATGGTTGTTGCACTAGTAGGTATCATAGTTACTGTAGTAACTTCAACAATTGTTTGAATTGTTACACCAATTTCAATAATTATTTGGGTATTTACAACAATTAATTGAAATTGTTACAAAAAATTTAGAATATATTGTTGCAACAACTTTGACAGTTATTTAATTCTCTAACAGAAAGTGAGGCGTGGAGGAGTAGATGATGAAGGGGAGGGTTATTGTACTGACAAAGAAAGTGTTGGTGTTGGTGGTGGCGTCGAAGGAGGAGATTGTGCTTATTGCAGTGGCGGTGGTGGAGGAAAAAGAGGAGGCAGTGATAGTGTTGGTGGAGAAAGAAAAAGAAAAAGCAGTGGTGGTTGTCACACCTCAAATCCCATTGAGACGGACAACCACCCAATTCCTTAAAGGCCTGAGAGAACCAACTGATAACTTGTACTCTCTATGCGTATAACTATGACAATTATGAAGCTTTGACAAGTATATATAAGATACAGTTGTAAAAAATCAACATACATATGCACAAAATTTATGTACATGACTTGGTCGTTGAGGCCACAACTGTTAAGGAATCAAATATAACTCCACTTTATACATTAATCCAAAAGGCCTCTATGAAATAGACAAGTTGGAACGGGCCCACTTTACCCTCAATACAATACCAAAATACATATACTAAAGACTCAGTAATGCCCCGAATCAACCTGGAGCTCACAAAAAATAGCTGAGTATCATGTGCTTCTATTGAGAAGCTCTACTAATTGGAGTATCTGAGCCTGCATCATAAAATGTAGCGTCACTTGTGAGGGACGTCAGTACGAAAGAATATACTAAATATGTAAGGCAATAGCATATGTAAAAGTCAACATATAAATGCATAGATCAAAATAAAATACCACATTTTTCCTACTTTTGTGGGATCGTGTATGTTACATTCTTTTCTTTACTTTTTTGTGCTTTATAATATTTGTAAGACATGTGATAAAAATGATCAACTGATTAGTGGTAGAAAAGGATGACCCATGTTAGCCGTTTTAACCCCAAGGATGTTGTCCTAATAATTACACATATTAAGATTGATCCATGCTAGGCTTCTGTCTGGGCGGCCACCTTATATACAATTTGAGATCGATTCATGCTGGGCTTTTTTCGCAGGCTGTCACCCATAAATATTCAGATTACTTCACTAAGTATTTATAATCTTTGAGATTATTATTTTGGTGGTCATAATCATTTTTGTGATTCGGAACTATGGACCAGTAATAGAAGACATGTGAATAATCACTTTAAGACAATACCAATGGCATAAGAAGCAATGTAACATCAATGAATTACTTAGGAACTTAAATGGTGCGATTGACTTCAATTGACTAAGAGGGGAATTCACCAAGCTTGCTGTTGTGAATACCATTTCTATACTAGCACATAAAAGGATAAATCCACAAATGTAGAGTAATGAACGTATATTGAAGTAATCCACAAATGTAGAGGAGAAAATATCGTTAGCTATGTTGGAGATCGTACATTGTCACTATATTTCCTTTTCTAGGAATAGGGCTGAAAAAACTCACTTCATTGATATTAATCACAAATATCAGTTTTCACATCAAGGAATATTGAATCGAATAATCTTACATACTTTGTTTCTTGATCAATACAACTACCACATTTCAGCCTCCCCTTTAAGGCGTTAATCTACAATATAAGTCATGACGAAACTAATGTTAGCAACTAATCACATTATAGCCTCGTAAAACAATAGTTAAACACTTCACAGATAGTAAACTCATACAACCTTTACACAACTGGTAAATCATTATACCCTTCTTTTATACATTAATACAACTTCATATATCCTTTGTCAAGATCACCAAGCTTCCCACCATCAACAATACACATAAATCAATCATTAACAACCTCAAACAAATCCTACATCAAAATAAGAGAATATTGAGTTCAAGGATTCTGATCCATTCATGAATTCTTGACAAAAATATACAAAATTCTCCTCCTAAATTTGTATTTAAGGAATGACATAAATGGGAAGTAGCCTTACCTCAATTTCTGTAACTTGTCCTTTGACTTAAATTCTTCAAGAACTTCAACTTCCCTTCACACTTGTATAAAGGGAGAAGAGAAAAGTCTCTTAATAACCAAGAAAAGTGAGTAGTTAGCTTGTGGATAAATTCTGCTCTATACTTATACTTAAGCATGAATAATATGTTTTTCTAGTCTTTTATGGGAGAATTAAGTTAAATCCATAAGTATTTTCTCTTACCTTGGTTTGCAGATATGAGGGTTTCTTCAAGGATCCTAGGAGGAATTTTAAGACTGTTATTTTAAGCCTTGAGAGAAATGGAGATATCTAGAGTTAAATCTGACTCTTTTTAAGTTTTAAAATGAGTGAAAAGACCAGCTTATATTGGTCTTATATGGCGCCTTCTTGACCCTTGAAAAAAAATCCTCTAGAACCTCCCTTTTTTTTGTTCCATTTTCAGCCACCTAGTAGGTAATACACCTACTTGTCTTTTTCTTAGTTGGACTTAACTAGATCGGGCCTTGGCAGATTTGAATGTTGGGCACTTTTTCATTTTTTTTCCCTCTTACCTAGTTTGGGCCTCAAATGAGTCCATGACATAGGCCTAAATCTGATCCATCAGCCTTGAGCCCTTTAATTAGATCTATAAAGCTCAAGTAGGTGATGCACCTAGTAGCGTAATTAAGTCAAACAATCAGCTCACTATTTTATTTTATTTTCTTAATCTTAATCTCTTTTGCCTTGGCTTAACACTTAACTTTGAACTTTAGGCTCAATTATCACTTTACTATCTTGAGTTTAAATACTTTCATCGAGGATACTTGGCAGTACATACTGAAATGTGTGGGGCATTACAACACCTTCCGATCTAATTCAAATCATCACTGCTCATATAAGAACCTTGATCCCTCACCTATACGATAAGACTGTCAAGTATCATATAAATAGAATCAACATATGAATAATACAAGGTGTTACAATGGTGATGGTGTAAGAGGAGGAGAAGAAGGTGGTAGAGGAGGTGTTAGTGACGACAGAAGGGTTGGGAAGCAGAGGGATGCAAAGGAAAAAAATAGAATCTTTATGTAAATAATAAAATTTGAGGGTTTTAAAATTAGTGTCATTAACACTAATTTAAAATTATCATCTCTAATCAATAATTAAGACTTGTATCACTTTGTTTTTTTTAAAAAAATTGAAGCTTTTTTTGTCACTGTTAATTATTTTTCTCAAAAGACTTCTTCTTTTTTTCAACACAAGATTCATTTTCCATCAATAATTTGTTACTTTTCAGCATAATTCAAACACTAGCGGAAATGCATATGCTTTAATTTTATTGCTTTCGAATTAACCATAGGAGAAAGCAATTATGAACATAATTTATATATGATCTCAACTATAATATCACCAAATTAATTAGTACTTAAATATGGTATCTGCAAAAGGGAAGCAGCACTCGTGTAGACAGAACAATTCCAACGAAAAAAGCTTTTTCTTTTGCCAACTTTTGACGCAAATTTCAAAGTTTCAACAATACTATACTTAATTTAGGAGAAAAGGTTATGACCAAATAGTATGAGCACGTTAGGAATACAGTAACCAGGAAGGTTCGTTATATTTACATACAAGCAGAAATGACATACAATATATGATCACGTATTCTCAATTCAGAATTCAAAGGGTCTAAACTCTGAATACTCTATGGTGTGTGTAAGCATCATATTTGGGTGCAAACACTCTTCTTCCAGATCACTTATAATCTCGGCTCTCATAATTATAGGATCGCTTATCGGTTTAAAGATACTATGTTACTTTCTTTGTCAGCTGCGAAAGAGAAGGCAATCTCACAGCAATCATTCAGATTCTGGTGCAGGAAGTGAATCGCAGTTGCAGCCACAACAAAGCCAGCAACAGAGTTAGAGGAGTTGAACAGACGATTCGAAACTCAGCTAATGAAATTGGCTTAAGCAGACAATTATTGCTTGTCTCAATTTTATCTTGTTTGTAGCTTAGCAAGTTCTCCCATTCTATAATGTTTACTTTCTACAATCAAGAATGTCACAAGGCTGAGTAACCATGTTGAAGTGGCAGGGCATACATTTTTCAGTTTTTCATTAATGTTCGTGTTGTCTTAATATAAATGGGGTCGTTTACTCTGATACTATGTTGAATTATCTTTAAAAGCTTTAAATTACAACTACAACATAATTCCCAATGAAATCCCACATATGGGGTTTGGGGAGGGTAGAGTCCGAAGTGAACTCAGTTTTTGAAGACTTCAGGTGCATCAAATAACACTCTAAGTGGATTCGAACTCAGGTCTCGTAGGTGGTTCCTCTGCCTTGTACCAGCAGCACAAGAGCACTCCTATGCTCCTCATGGGTGCACTATTAATTTTGTCCTAGTTTCTGTCAGTTTCTCAAGATAGATATACATATATACACATGATCTTTTCCAAAGTTAACGGGTGCACGTGCACCCCCACTAATAAAGGTGGGTCCGCCTCTGGGTTGAGTGTACGCAAGGCTTACCACTATCTCGTGGAGGTAGAGAGGTTGAATCTGGAGAGTAAGCAAAACATTAACTCCCCGGAAAAGTTATTGGTTATGGATTTAGTACAATGTGCTACAACTCAGTCCCCCTGGTATAGAGAGGAATTAAAAATGGTAAAAATAGGAAAAAGTATATACAGTGGATTACAAAGTCAACTGATAGTAAATTTAGATATTACAATACAAATTAAAAGGAAGATTAACTATAAAAAGAGTACTAGAATATTTATTTACTTGCTTAGTTGATATGTTGCTGGATCTCAATCTGTGAGGACATGGTATAAAGAATACATTGGCCACTTTTACTCTTATCTCAATGTTGAAAACAGGGCAAATCTGTACCTATATATTGTCACAATTAAAATCTTGAATCCGTCTCTGGTTAAAAACAACGCATATTGCAAGAAAAAAATAAAAAGGGTGTCTACATTTAAGCGATTTCAAAATATTCGCAAGCATTCTGTGAAGAACCTTTGCCCTTATCGCTAATGCTAGTGCGTCTCACACGCCACATCTTGAGTACTCCATCAAGACTTCCTGTGCAAACGGTGCAACCATCTTCATTCTCCTCGTTCACTAGTCTAGGGAACGCGGCAACACACCTAATAGGCCCTCTATGGCCTTGCAAAATGGCCACACAAACATGTTGACAATCTTGTTGCTCCCTAAACCACACCCTACATGTTGAGTCAGCTGAACCACTGACCAAATAATTAGCCATACTAGCCAAACACATAACAGCATGTGTATGTCCAAGAAGTGCACCTCCATATTGTAATTGCCCTGAAAACCAACCTTTTAGCCAATAATGAATGTAACCATCACTACACCCTCCATAAAGCACCCCACCATCAGTTGTTAAGGCTAATGTCTTTACTGGTGAACATTTTGCTGGTAAGGTAACAGTGAGGGAATGTGGCCTATCACCACTACAGAAATTACGACGCCATACACGAACCGTGGCATCATCAGAAGCAGTATAGAGAACACCATCATCACCAACAACAATATCGTTTATCGGATCGTTATGAGCTTGGATTGTTTCTATGCATTTGAGGTCCGAAATTCTCCATACTTTTACTGTTCTATCAAGGGAAGCTGAATAAAGAATGTCATCTGATATGTTAATTGCTAGTGATGATATTGGTCCCATATGCTTCATCTGTCATAATTCATTAAAATACATTAATATTTCTAGCTATACAGTAGAAGATAATGAACTATTTTGGTTAGACAAAAAACTCAATGGTTCAAAAATGCATTAAATTAGATGCCTACAGTGCTTTAATCAGAAAGCTGTAGTTGCATATGTAATAATAAATATGCTACCAACCAACATCAGTTGTGGTGCATTGGTGAGACTGTTTCACCCTTAACTAGATGTCTCGAGTTCGAGCCCTAAATATGGAAAAAATCCTGTTGAGAGTTTGCTGCAATTAATACAGTGCTAGAAATAAATATGCTACCAGAACTGTCCTAGTCACTGTTTAGTTTGCTGCAATTAATACAGTGCTGGAAATGTCAAAAGCAATAGTGGCTTCAACTTCTTTTTTTTGAACTCAAACCAAATACAGATATTCTGAATAGATAGCTACCTAATGACATAAAGATTTGCACCAGCTGAGGAGTTTTTCTATTTGTCCTTGGGACATAAGCTTTAAAATTGAAAAAGATAGTTCAACTGATTTCCAAAAGGCTTAATACATAGTCATTATCTGAATATTTTAATTAGATGTTTGAATTAAGTCTTGTTCCAATCGAACATCTCAAACTTTTAATAAAGTGGTTTAATTAGACAATTTCGATTCAAATTTCTGGAGCATATATATTTTGATTCGAATCCTGTTAGGTAATTAAGTTAACCACATAAAATATGTCATCTCTTTTAGTTATACGGATCAACCTCAAGTAGAAAATGCCTAGGGTTTTACATTTCATTGAGACAAATGCGCATATAATTAATAGAAATGACATAGTTTATATGGTTAATTTAACTATCTAATAGACCAATAAGAACACACACAAAAAAAATTCAAAATTTGAGCAATACGAATTAATGACTTCGTCAGTTCGCCTGAAATACATTTGAACTAATTTGTATTTATGTAATATGAGACGTATGTGTCTACTTGTTCAACTTTATACAGATTTTCAAATTGAAGCGTACTATGCTAAATAGAATCATATCACATACAAACAAAAAAGTTGTTATATGCATAATAAAATTGCTACAGCATGTTACTCCAGCAGAGTATTACAGTGAGAGAAGCAGTATGCCATCTTACAGTACTGTACCATTAATGTACGCATTAACTTTTAACTACTATGTTCGATTCATATTATCTTTCTTTTAAGATTTTCGCAAAAAATATTAAAATAGAAAATTATAATGTTGAATAACTGTGGAGGAAAATTACCATTTTATCTCTACCGGAGATATAGCTTCGAACATAACTCCCAACCTTCGGAATAGTTGCAACTCGTACATGCTTGATTACACCTTCCCAAGTCCTCCGCCACACTCGAATCTTACAATCACCATAGGCTGCGTAAATCATGTCATTCGACACTTGTAACGAAACCACCATGGACGATGCCCTGGTCTTAAGATGATCACACTCAGTAAACTCTGGCAACTTCCACACACGTATTAGATTAGCTTGAGACCCCGTGTATACAAGACCGTTGGATACAGCAACGGACAAGATCTGTCCGTCCTTTTTCAGGACAGAGGAAATGCACCTATAACTCGTTTGATGAAAATCCGGGTGATCCTCATCTACTGACTTTGTTGATGGATTGTTAAGTGTGAACGAAAGACGAGGAGTTGAAGGCTGGGAGTATGTATTGGAAGGGAGTGCTGAAGTGCTTAAACGAGGCGGACTATAGGGAAGTTGTTCGGAGAAATTCAAAGGTTCTTTAGTTGAGAGGCTTCGCAAGAAGCTGTTGTTGAGATGATTATTATTATTATTATCTGGTCTTATGGCGAAAGACGGAGCAGAAGAAGATAGTGAATTAGGAGGTTCAAGGTCTATTGGTGAAGCCATTGGTGTCTCTAGCTAGCTACTACTAAGAGAGGAAGAAATATGTTATAATGAAGAGTTGAAGATTATGATGTAATGTAGTGTTTTTAATGAGTTTTAATGCTCTCACCTATCAACAACCCCACAAATTATACACTGAAGAAAACAACTGTACAAGAGTTTATGTAATGGACATAAAAATAGATTTTGAACTATTATTATTTTAAAATATTACAGTCTTACACATCATAAATAGATCCCTATAGTAATAAATCTAAGGGTTTCTTACATAACTATACACGTGATAAAAATAATCAACAAAAATAGCTGGATGTATATGTAATGTATCGATATTGTATAAATAATGCATAATTATGTATATCAGTATATATGATGTATAATTATGTATTAGAGATGTATTTACGGTCATAAGAAATGTTTATACCATATTTACACATTGCAAGAGTATTAGAGAATTTAGCCCTTCTGCAGTACGTACGACAACAAACCTGGCTACCTCAGTTATGCCAGCGTCGACCTGCTCTTTGAGTGCCTCAGCCTTTGCCTTCATGGCATCGTTAGTGCTCAACACCTCCATGAGCCTACACTCCAAGGAAGTAACGATGAATCATATATACTTCGGTTTGCATACACCCCTCCAAGTCACTTCGAATGTTCTCAATCTCCTTGAGAGTATGCCCCTCAAGAACTTTGGTTGAGTTATAAGAATAATGCTAAATAGAGTGTATTAGTAATGCTTGCATTAGCAATGCATGTATTAGTTATGCTTGCATTAATTATACATAGATTATATTTATGCATCGTTTGGTTTGATGCATAAAAAAATAACATGCATTGCATGAAAAATTTAATTTACAAAGATACCCTCCACTATTATGGTGGAAAAGATGTAAAAAAGGTTTTGAGGGGCAATTGGGTCTTTGATCATGCTAATGCATGCATTAAAATCATTACATTTCTAATACCTAGAAATCCATGGTATTAGCAATACACACCTTAATACACTATAGAGTGTATAACTAATGCGTTGGAAAAGAGTACCAAACAAGGTACTAGTAATACACAAGGCTAATGCATGCATTATTTTTTCTAATACACTCTAAAAAAAACCCCTAGGGTATACCCTCCACCTCCCCCAAGTGTTGGACAAATATCTCGAGGATATCCATTCCCACATTAACCATCATAAACCACTCTCTACCGAGTGAGACGTCCTCGGGTTGGACCTCCACATCATTCTAGCTCGCCTTAGTGGCAGATAATTCTTGGGATGTAAGCTCTTCGTTTGACTCAACCTCGGGTTGCATCTCCTAACTCTTGTTCGCGGTATTTCTCTTTTTGTTCTGACCTTTCTTGCTATTGGCATACTGGGGGACGTTGGCTTGGGCATGAGCAATGTTGATTTCTCTGCCCAACTATTTTTGGTAGAGGAAAATTGAGACCTTGCGATGGGGCTTCAGGTAGGGTAAAGGGAAGTTCGACCCTTGTCTCCTGCTCAAAGTTCTTTGTAAGCTTATCACGAAAACTTCTAATAACTCATTCATTTTTGTATTTTCAAATAGATTCCACCCCTAAAAAGAACTCATATTCCTCCTCTTCGTGTTCTATTGTCGTTTGTCAATTTCATAGTTGCAACCTTACTCTGATATCACGTTGGACCTTAGTTTAGTAAAGGTGTGTCTCTGGAATTTTGGTCATATTTATATTTTTTTTCCGCATAAATTTGACTTGTTTTATGAGTGGAAATACCCAGGTTTTTGGGGAGAATGATGATCATGTATGGATAGGTACGCTATATTAAAAATGATTTTTAGCGACAATAGCTTAATTGCCGCTAAAAATATATCTTTAGCGGGATTTAACATTTTTTGTAAATGTCCCTAAAGACTATAGCGACACTGGATCCAATGAAAATTTACTAATGCCGGTAAATGTTTTATCACTCTTTGTTAATATATATATATATATA
>NW_006239220.1:170313-205681 GCF_000226075.1 Solanum tuberosum | reverse complement strand
TATATATATATATATATTTATTGCCACTAAAAGCTGTCTTTTGTTATAATGGTAGTACATGATGTAATACTCAAGAAGAACAATCTAAAAAATGATCACGTAAAAGGACCAAATTCAAAGAGTAATAGTTTGATTACTCAGTTGATCAAAGAACTTGAGGAGTTGATCAAAGTTCAAGCTGATTAAGGCTGAAGTACTTGATGAACAAAAGACAATATAATCTCTACAAGAATTGACATGATGCTAGATAATATTTCACTCATCCTATTAAAGAACATGTTTCCTAAATTCCTAGCTATCTCTTGTGTCTGTTCTAGTTTTGTACCTTCTAAGACCTTGTTTAGGATGATAACTTATTTTTCTATGGTTTGTACTTATGTAACTATTTTGTTTGTTAAGATCTTCATGAATTTAATGGATTCATTGATGTCGTTCAAACTATATTTTTAATTGGGACTAAAGCGATCGATGTCAAAATATAATAACTCAACTAACTACGTTGAGATCGAATTTCATAGGGAATATTGTTGTAAATTTTTATAATTTGGTATTAAAATTCTAATGGTAACTAGTGTTGGAGATTGGGGGTTTAAGTGAGAAATTACTAACTACTTTAACTTCTAAGATTTTAACCAATAATATAAACTAGGGTTACAATTCTTAGATCATGAAACTCAAACAAATAATCTAATATCAACTCATTCGGGTGTGTTCATTGTGAAAAACCAACAAATATATATGTCTGCTAAAGCCTCTTGGTCAAATTAAAAGAATATCACCCTATGTCCTAGTCGATACTTGAATATTAAATTAATTTGTTCATTTATCAAAAGCCTCAGTTTAGCTACCATATCACTATCTGAAGCTATTAGATGTAGGTTGGTATCTCCAAATATTTGTTAATAATTTTTTTCCTAATCTTAACCTCTTCTGTCAAGCAAGTGATCAGAATACGAGTGAGTTCTTAATATTTGCAACCATTAAAAAAATAATCTTTACAAAAGAACCTTAATACACAATGGCCATCCTTCCATGATAATTTAATATACAAAATTAAATCTATCATCATCATCATCTTTGTTCTAAGTTCCATAACCCATGTTATGAGCTTAGCTACTCATAACTAGTTGTAAATAATAACTATCACAATCCGTTTAAAAAAATGATTTACTTTTTTGTAGGCTGTTTCAAAAGATGGCCCCTTTCCATTTTTTAAAACACTTTAATTTAAGCTTTACACGTGACATATTTAAGGCCACAAGATTAAAAGACATTTTGGTACATTGAACATAACTTTAATTTAGGACCGCAAGATTGATGTCTTCTTTATTTTCCTAAACTCTGTGTCAAGTCAAATTGATTTTCAGAATCGACAAATTCCAAAGAAAAATCACCATTTTCAACATGATCATGAATAAAATGATGCTTAATAACAATATGCTTAGCCCTAGAATGATGCACAATATATTTAGATAAACTAATAGTGCTGGTATTATCACAAACAATAGGGACAGACTCATACGAAAGATCATAATCAGGTAATTGATGTAGCATCCATAATAGTTGAGTACCACAGCTTTCCACGGCTAGATATTTTGATTCTGTGATAGATAAGGCAAACAAAGGTTGTTTCTTACTGTGCCAAGAGATCAGAGATTGACCTAGAATTTGGCAAGTACTACTGGTGCTTTTTCAATCATTTTTGTCCCCTGCAAAATCAACATCTAAGTAGACAATTAAATCAAGTGAGAGGAATGAGGGTATCCTAATCCCAAATATGTAGTTCCGATGAGATAACAAATGATTCGCTTTATTGCAGTAAGGTGAGATTCTTTTGAAGCAGACTGAAAACGTGCACACTTGCACACGCTAAGCATAATGTCTGGTCGACTAGCAATTAAATAGAATAGAGATCCGACCATTCTTCGATACATTTTTTCAGTATTGATACATTCTAGTTTCAAACGCTTAGAGTTAGATAGGGATTTGTCCTAGCAACTTATATTAGTAGCGGCTTTCAGACCATTAGTTTAATTCCTCTATGTTATGTTGTCTTTAAGATATTAGTCAATTATGGGTTCTATTCAGATAGTTCAGTTTTATCTTTCACATGTGTATCTTAGTTTTGTGTTGATTTTTCTATTCTTAGAGTAATGTCATGCCATGAGGCTAGCTTTAGGTCACTTGTGTCTCTAAGCACTATATCACATCTAGGGGATAGTCTCAGGGCATGATAGTCGTGTGATTGCATTTGCGTCAAAGTGGCTAAAGGTGCATCAATGCAACTACCCCAATCACGAGTTGGAGTTGATAGCGATAGTGTTTGCGCTTAAGATTTGGAGGAATTATCTGTACGGGGTCCGACGTGAGATCTATACTGATCACAAAATCCTGAAGTATATTATGAGCCAAAATTTCTTAATTTGAGGCAGCATAAGTGGATTGATATCCTAAAGGGCTACGATCTCTCTATTCTATATCATTCGGGCAAGGTGAATGTGGTAGTGGATGTCTTGAGTAAGAAGGTCGTGAGTATGGATAGTCTAGCCTTCCTTTCAGTTTCGGAGTGACCGTTGGCTTTAGACATTTAGTCTTTAGCCAACAGGATGATTCAACTTGATATTTCGGATTCTATGAAGGTTCTAGCCTATGTTGGGGTTCAATTATCTCTTTTGGAACAAATTCGTGGTAGTCAGTTTGAGCATGATGCCTTGGTGGCCCTTTAAGGGATTAACTAGTGTCTACACAAGAATTTCATGAGACCAACTCTTGTCAAAGATATCAAATATAATCTACAATTGAATGAATTGTGGCTAGTAAATTTCATGCATTTGTGTATGTGTATATATGATCATTTAATATATTATTTCTATACAAGCTAAATTTGAAAAAAATGAATGAAGTTAAAAATAAAATAAAAATGAAAGACAAGGAGAGAGTTGATCGGATGGTAAGCACTCCACTTCCAACTTTAAGGTTATGAGTTTGATTCCCCAAGGAAGCATAATGTGGGAGCTCCTGGAGAGGGGTGTTAAAAATTGGGATAGGGTGAATGGAAAAGAAATTGTTTATATATTTGAAAAGTGGAAAAAGTATTGTAATTGCAATTAAATAATTGGACAAAAAACATTGTCATTTTTGTTTTCCAGCATTATTAATTATCATTGGATCCAGTCCTACTATAGGCTTTAGTGACATTTACAAAGAGTTCTAAAATGTAATTGTCACTAATAATATAAGTACCTCTAAAAACATATATTTAGTAGCAATCAAGTTATTGTCATTAATTAATAGCCATCGAAGATCATTTTTAGTGCAGTGTACATGGATAAGTACGTGATACAAATATAAGATAATTAAAATTGCATGTTATCATCATAAGTAATTTTGGAATTTCATCATGTCATTTTATGTAAGATGACTAGAATAAACACCCAAGTATATCACACACGTGCATGAAGCTTGAAGAAAATACATATATGTTGAGTTCAACTGATGTATTTCTCTGTAGATTGGCACCATTCTTCTAATGTAGGAGTCACCACTCCAATATTTTTCATGTCAACTATGTTGGCTGATGTACAAAGAGAATTTTGAACATGTTAGTAGCTTGCAATGCTATGTGAATTATCCTTAAATCTTGTTCTTTTGTTTTTCCTAAAAGTCTTATATTTTTGATAAATTTTGTGATAATTTAAATAGCGTCATATAAGTTGAGACGGAGGGGAATCAATTAAAAAACGAAGCATCATACCACGTGTGCTTGGTCCATGAAAAAAAAAATCAGGCCCGCACATGAGGGGGCATGTTGAGAATATTATTAAATAGTAAAAGTGTGCTCTCTCTAAAAGCTTAAGTTTTTAGATGAGATGATCACATGTACACTTCAACAATTATTGTCACTTATATTACGCTTTAGCTAGTTTACAAATATATAAATTTCATTTAAATTTTTTTGAAGATTTCATGCATAAACTATAACGTACCGAATACCAAAAAAAATGCATATCATATACCATAATACCAAAATCACAATATTAAAAATTTCGATATGAAATGGAAATTCGATATATTTCATACCATGCTCACCCCTACTCGATACATAGGTTAACATGTTATCTGTTTGCTCATAGACATTTATCACTTAACTATGATTAATTAAAGGGCTAATTTTAATTATTTTTTAAAAATAATATATATCTATAATAGCCAAAAGTTATAAGAAGTATACCATGACTATACGATATAGCTTGTCAAAAGTCATAGAAAGTATAAATTGATTATACAATATATTTTACATATACATGAACTATACGGTGATTATAATAATACTTTCAAAAAACTAAATATAACTTAACTATATATGAAGTACACACTGACTATTCAATCTCGATGAACTTAAAATTACCTCTAAATAAGTCTCAAATTTTAGATAAGAAATCTTCTAAATGTTTTAATTTATTTAATATAAAATTAACGATTTCATTTGCGGTGTCGCATTTTAAAGAAGAAGACGCAGAAGCTGATGGCCTTTTTTTTTTGGGGGGGGGGGGGGGGGAAGTATGGTTGAATGATCATATAAGGTACTTTTTATAAATTGGGCTAAGAAAAACTTATGAACTGATATTTTACATAATTTATCCTTAATTAAATCACTTAATCATGATAAGTTAAATTGATTAATTGATATAAATACTTAATACAAATAAATAATTATCATCTCTTGACATATTTGAGATAAAGGGACAAAAATTATGAATCAAAAGGGATATATGTACATCTATTGGACCAGTTCCAAAGAATCAGGCCCAACCAAGAGAACCTAGCTTTACCTTCTTCACTATTCAACTACCATTATTTTTGCGCATTTTACAGAAATCTCATACATTTGGTGGTTAATTACATCACATTCCAAAAGGTTTCCTAGCTATAAAAAAATTTGGATTTTTTAGTGCTCTCGTATATATTTATTGGTTGTTTGATACACTGCAAATGATACATTACTTAATGGGAGGGATGTATCCGAGAGGGGAGAGAATGAGATGTATTTGAGAGGGGATGGATGTATTTGAGAGGGGCTAGGGATGTATCAGAGAGGGAATATGAATGTATTCAAGAAGAGATAGGAATTAGGAATGTATTCGACAGGGAATTTTTGTAATATTTTTAAATGGGAGAGAATTTTAGAGATTTTAATGTCTTAAGTTATTTATTTATATAATTTTTCCACTACTTTTTTTTTGTCTATCATATTAGAGAAAATTAGATAAATTTTCGTTGGGTTAAATTTCCTTGCACAAAATAACTCAAGTATCATTAAATACTTAAAATGGCTGTTCAGCCACTTTTAATTTCCAGCAAAGTGCATTTTTGAGTTGTGAATCATTTTCGATAAATGTTAATCATTAGTGAGTAATTTATACATCATAAGACGTAAAATATCGAGAGGGACTCATATCTAGATTTCAGACTGCATAGAAGAGATTTTGAGTTGGTCAAAATTGAAAGATTTCATTAGCATTTTCAAAGCTTAATGTTAAAATTTGACTTACCACAAATATAAATCGTTTTGAGTGAATAATATATCAAAAGACTTCGAACATTCTTTATGGACGTATGGGATATGATTTGGTTATGCACACACATTACTTTCCTCTCTCCTCATTAATTAAGTATCGAGAAGTTTCAGAAATATACAATTACCTAATTTATATTGCAAAAATATTGATTATAACTTATGTTACAAATCTCTAGCTCAAAATACGAATTGGTATACAATATTATACATCTGATATACAACAATATTTCATATTTTATTTTATACAAAAAATGTTTAAAAGTTTGATATACAATATTATACAAAATTGTAAAAGGTGTTTATACACTCATATACAATAATATACATTATCATATATGAAAAATAAATTGTCTTTCTTCCTTGAATCCAAGCATAAGATTCACCCTAAAACATCTCAAAAGCTACACCAAATCACCTAAATTTCATATTTAGGCTCGTTAATATGTAACTAACTATCTTTTGAAAAAATACACACTTAAACTGACTTATTTGAGAAAATCATTTTTAAAATTTTGAAGCTTCGAAGCTTCAACGAAATGTCAATAGTATTTCATAGTAACTACAATAATAGAGATAAAACAATGACTTAATATATAAATTTGTCCAAAAGCAGGAATCGCTCAATTATATATACATATGAGACCATTCATTTCACTCCAAACAAGCAAACCAATAACTTCATCATTGATGCAATAAACTTCATCGCAAAAATTGTATATCACCAAATCATATAGTAATGAAATCACTAATAAAATTTTCAAAAATGAGTAGAGACTGAAATGCAGGTGGATGCAGATAGAGAGAAATTGTTTCGAGTGTGTTTAATAAAAAAGAAAAAAAAATATCAATAGATTAATGACTAAATTCGATAAAATTTAAAAATCTTTGACCTATTTTAATACTCAATTATACTTTCAAGTAATTATCTCATGAGATATTTTCACATCCACACAAAAATCAAAATCATACATGACTCATATTGTTTCCTAAAATGCTAGGGAGTAATTCTTAGGGCACACCAACCGTAACCTAACTAGTGTTTTTTCACACATAGGTGGTCATCAGGTTGAGCATGATGCCTTTGTAGCCCTTTGAGGGGTTAACTAGTGTCTACACATGAATTTGAGACCAACTCTTGCCAAATATCGACAGACATCAAATATAATCCACATTTGAATGAATTGTGGGTGGTAAATTTCATACATTTGTATGTGTATAAATAATCATATAATATATTATTTTTATAGAAGCTAAATTTGAAAAAAGTGAATGAAGTTAAAAATAAAATAAAAATGAAAGACAAGCGAGAGTTGATTGGATGGTAAGCACCCTCATTTCCAACCTTAAGGTTCTGAGTTCGATTCTCCAAGAAAGCATAATGTGGGAGCTCCTGGGAGGGGTTAAAAAAAATTGGGATGGGGTGAATGGAAAAGAATTGTAATTGCAATTAAATAATTGGATTAAAAACAAAATAATTGTTCACTTTTTTTCAATATTTTTTGTTTTTTTGGGGTGGTTTTCGTGGCAATTTTAATTAGGGATGTGCATCGGTCAGTTTGGTTAGGTTTTATGTATTATCGGTTCGGTTTATTGGTTTTCGGTTTTTAAATACGTCAAATCAATAACCAAACCAATAAGAGATTTTTTATCGGTTTCTTTTTATCGGTTTTGGTCCTTAATGGTTCGGTTTTCGGTTTAACCAATAAGAAAATACTTATAAAATAAATATATGACTTCTCTAATAAATTTGACGCAACAACACAATAATGTAATAAAAAAAACTATACAAATGTAACACAAAGAGAAATTAAGAGGAATAGGGTACTTATTTTAGATTTTGACGTGCTGTATATATAATGTGAAGTTGTGAACTAAAAGTCACTTTGAAGTGTGAATTGAAGGCTAAAGGATAAAGACCGTAACTAGTAAGGTATTGAGATTAATATATAATATTTATGTACAAGTAAATATAGTAAATTACTAGGCTTAATGGGTTATCGGTTTACCCAATAACCCATTATTAAAAATCAATACCGAACGCGATAACCCGATAATTTTTTTTTATAAAACCATTAAAAAATCCATCAGTCCAATAACCCAATAACAATAAACCAATAACACTTTTTTCGGTTCGGTTTATGCACACCCCTAATTTTGATACTTTTTTTCTGGCAGCATTAGTCGCCACAAAAACTAGACCTTTGGTGACGACTTGTGTTGTTGCCGCGGAAAAGTATCAGTAGTATAGCCAACGACCCGTGGGTCGCCATGACAGGTTATTAGTGGCGATTTTGACTTTCTGTGGCGAGTTGTGTCCCCACAAAAAGGTTTTTTTCTTGTACTAAATGTTGCTTGTTAGTTGTTTGAAGTTTTGTGAATCCACAACAAAAATCTAAAAGCAAACTGCTTTGCTCCATTGTCATTCTTGTTTACCAACATTAGTTAATTATCATTGGATCCAATCCTACTGTAGGCTTTAGTGGCATTTTCAAAGAGTTCTAAAATGTAATTGTCACTAATAATATAAGTACCTCTAAAAACATATATTTAGTAGCAATCAAGTTATTTTTCATTAATTAATAGCCACCGAAGATCATTTTTAGTGCAGTGTACATGGATAAGTACGTGATACAAATATAAGATAATTAAAATTGCATGTTATCATCATAAGTAATTTTGGAATTTCATCATGTCATTTTATGTAAGATGACTAGAATAAACACCCAAGTATATCACACACGTGCATGAAGCTTGAAGAAAATACATATATGTTGAGTTCAACTGATGTATTTCTCTGTAGATTGGCACCATTCTTCTAATGTAGGAGTCACCACTCCAATATTTTTCATGTCAACTATGTTGGCTGATGTACAAAGAGAATTTTGAACATGTTAGTAGCTTGCAATGCTATGTGAATTATCCTTAAATCTTGTTCTTTTGTTTTTCCTAGAAGTCTTATATTTTTGATAAATTTTGTGATAATTTAAATAATGTCATATAAGTTGAGACGAAGGGGGAATCAATTAAAAAACAAAGCATCATACCAGTGTGTACATCAGGTGTTGCTGCAGCTGTTGCATCAGTGATAACTGAGACATGCTTATAGTCCAATGATACTGCATCAAACACAGTCTGTCGTATGCAATTTGGAGTTTGGACACCTACAAAAGAAAAAATTAAAAAAATAATAAAAATAATAAATAATTTATTCACATATTATTTATAGGAGTTTCAAAATTACAAACCAAACGCTATATTAAAATTATAAATGAAATAATTTACCTTCTAATCAATTATCAAAAATAGTACTCCGATCCTATTACTTATACAAAAACTTATACCTTCATGTCTCACCTCCAAAACAGCTCGCTTTACCATGTCCAAAAAAGTTTACTCATCTTGTATATCTTAGTATGTTGTATATAGTGATTTTTCAGTTGAGTTCATGTTTAGTGTATTAACAATGTAAAAGACTTTTATATAATCAGGTAACAATGTAAAAGATCTTTATATAATCAAGTTACTCAAAAGGTACTCGTAAATAATTTTATTTAATTACATAAATGTTATATACCCCCTTTGTTTTAGTTTTAATTTTATGACTTGATACGAAGATTCAGAAAAAATTGAGTTGTTAATTGCTCTTTGTTTAGGTACACCCTTATTAAGAAAACTACTCGTTTCTAGAAAGTAAGATGTATTTTTACTCATCTACCCTTAATAAACATCTTGAAAAAAAAATATAATTCCAGTATTTAATTAATTACCAGTGATGACCAAATCTGTTATGCCATTAGTGTGAAGATATGAATGAAGGTGTGTGTTGAGAAAAGCACTAAAACGTGTTTTGACCAATTTGTAATCATTTTCTTCAATAATTAGTCCATCAACAAGTTCAGCCCCAACACTTCCCTTTGATGCCACCTTTGTTTTGGCAGCAGTATAAAAGTGACGACGAAATAATTCAACATCTCTCCCTAATGGATCAATCTCACGTACAACCTACACAAAATAATGTCATAATATTGTTAATTGTTGGTCACAATTATGTTGTTAGAGGAAATTATCTTACTTTTATAGATAAGGTTAGGCATAATACATAAAAATGACATTTTACTTGACTTCAACTGACTTAACTTTGAATATATACAAATAGGCACTTAGAGCCTGTTTGACATTGCTGTTCCATAAGCCTTGTTTTGAAAAAAAAAATATTTTTTTTCTGAAAAAGTAAGTGTTTGACAAAACTGTAACAGTGCTTTTAAATAAAACCATAAACAATTTTTCGACTGTTGGAAAGAAGTTATAAAGTTCTGCTTCTTAAAAAAAGCAGAAGTATTTTTATTTTCAAGACTAAAATGTCCCTTCCATATATATATTACTTAATTAACATATCTCATATGTTTGGTTAAGTTTCATTTAATAATTTTATTTTTAATTTTTATATAATAAATTTTATATTTTATTTTCCATTTGCGTATTATTATTTTATAAAATTAGAAAACAAGAAAAAGGTAACAACAATATTTTTGTAAGATTACGAAAAAAAAAAAGAAAAAACATAACAGTTAAAAATTTCTACCCTTCAAAAAATGTATAATATTGATTGAAAATTTGAATATGAACATTTTATTTTAATAAAATAAAAATTAATTTAATTTTTGTAATAGATGTTTAAACTAGTTTCTCTTTATAAAATAATCTTAATATTAAAAGTACATTAATAACCCTTAATCGTAATTTGACTCCCAAAAGCACTTTTTAAAAAAAATTAGTCAAACACAATTTACTTATTAAAAGCACTTTTCAAATGAATTAGTCAAACACAAATTGTTTTTTTTTCAAAAACACTTTTTTGAAAAGTTTTTTTTAAAAAATGCTTTTGAAAAAAAGCAGTTTTTAGTAGCAATGTCAAACAAACTCTTAAACTTGTATAAAATTGAACAAGTAGACACATGTGTCCTATGTAGCATAATACACGTAGGATGTCACATAGAACACAGAATTGTCATATAGGGTGCCATGTAGGACGAATGTGTCTCTCGGTAATAAGAAAATACATAACAAATCCACTAAAAATCCATCAAAGAAAATGAAAATTTAATATAACTGACTTAAACTTGTTTAGAATTGAGGTGTAGTTGATTGACGGAAAGTTATGAAAACAAGAAGGTTTTGAGATAATAAATGAAAAGGTCGAAAAAGATCGATACCCAAACTATATGAATGCCACATTTTCTTGCAACTTGAACAGCCTTGATAACGTTGGGGACGATAGCTTCACCTCCTTTTACTTTCACTGGCCCACCTATAAAGTCTTTCCGGAAAGATATAAGCAAAGGCGGAGCCAGGGTTAAGAGAATTTTTTGTTGATAGCGGGGCTTAAATCCACAATTACACTAGTGTGTAAAGCATTTTCACCGTCCTTCCTTACCATTGAGCTATTAATCAATTTTGCTAGGAGTTTAAAAGTTAATATACATATATATATATATATATATATTTATTAAATTGTCTAATAAAAATACAGAATTTGGATTCATCCGAATCCACAAACCTCCACCTATCTCTGCCACGGTATATAAGTATATTTACAAGTTATCTAGCTAAGGTGTGTTTATTTAGTTTATAACAAGAGAAAAACATCAAATTAGTAATTACCTGCATGTCTATGACAAGTAGAGCAACGTTCTTCCATTTTCCACCACCATCTTCTAACGCCATTTAATTAATTTTTAGTTGTTACAAACTATGAATCAAATTCACATATATAGAGAGAACAAACTGATGACAAGAAGATTGGTTTGGCATGTACTATATATTATGGTACTAAAAGATGCCACTGCCATGGCCCAACAATCAATTGTCTCTTGCTTTGTTTTTAGTTATCTTTTTGGTCTTGTTCGAACGAACTTATTTGAATTCGCACCTCATTCGTGAAAAGAGCTCAATACCATATTCTTTTCATATTTAGAGTTTGAGCTCAAGCCAGAGATCTTTGATTAAAGGAGGAGAATGTTCTCGATGCACCACATATCAATGTGTTTCTTATTATACCTTTAGTTTTACTTTGCGTATTATTTTTTATTAATATATTTTTAAAAATAATGATATATCTTTTATATTAGGTTATAATTTTTATAACTTCAATTAGAATAAATATTTTTAAATTAGGTTATAATCTATTTTTAAAAATAAATATTTTTATTCTAGCCTCACAATGTAACTTTCTGTCCAGCCCCTCAACAACGTGTTCAAATAAAGATCGTCGCGTGGAAAACTCGTTTTCTTGAGGGGTTGTCCCCACTGGTTTGTGAAAGCAATGGGAGACTTGCTCCATAGAACCCCTCCCCCAGAGACTTTCGTCCCCGGACTGTCAGCAATGAACCCGCACTGTATAAATTGTTTAATATTTTTCTTTTCTAGGTAAGTTTGATACTAAAAATAAAATTTATAAATACAAATTTATTTTTTCATCAAGTTATATTAATTTAATAGATAATGACTTAAAATTGCATAGACCCTCAACCCGCCCCACCCTGCATTAGTTTCTAAAAAACCCACTTCAACCCGCCCCACATCCCTCCCCGCCCCGCATAACCTTAAACCTGCACCGCCCCGCATAGCCATAAACCCACCCCGCCCCACATCGTTGACTATAAATAGTGAGGTTCTTCTTCACTTTTTACATTGAATTTACTTCTTCTGCATATATTTTCTTACAAACAAAATCAAGTTTTAGGTGATTTACTGACGACAATTGGTATCAGAACAAGAAATTTTTTTACCAAAGTAAGCCATTATGCAAATTAATTAACCAAAATAATATGTTTTTTGAAATTTTACAAAACTAGAATAAACGTATTTGGCATTAACATTTTAGGTATTATTTTATTAAAATAAATCAGTAACAAAAAGACAAAAATCTGACGGAGTTAACAGACCTAAAACGTTACTTTCAAATACGTTTTATTAATTCGCTACTCAAAATCACGTTTTATACCTAAAACGTTACTTTCAAATACGTTTTATTAATTCGTTACTCACAATCACGTTTTACACCTAAAATGTTACTTTCAAATACGTTTTATTAATTCGTTACTCACAGGAACGTTTTAAGACTAAAATGTTATATCTGACTTTCACCACCATCAACCTCAATAGTCACTCCCACAACTCCTCCGCCCCCAATTATTACGACGCTCTTCTTCCTTATTTCTCCGACGACTTCACAAACAACCTCTGCGTTTCCGTAAGCAAAACTCTTTTGCTGGCATTTCAAACAGTTGTCGTCTTTGCTATGTTTGTCACTATAAATTTCCCACTTTTTCAAAAATTTCTTTAAAAAAAATATTGAATTGATTCTTGGAATTTGACTTTCTTCCATAGATAAGATTCAAATTTCAATGAGTGATTTCGATTAACTTGTCAGTTAGGTATTTGACCAACTAATTTGAAACTTAAATTTGAAGTTTCTGGATGTAAATCTTACTAAAAGGTAAGATTTCAATTACAAATTTGCAATTTCAGTTTCTTACAAATTAATTAAAACATAGTAACTTATATGTTTACATTTTATTTTTAAAAAATTCATAATTCCAAAGTTTACATACATGTGCAGACACGCAGTTATGTTTTAGCCTCAATCTGTAATTGAATTCTAAAGAGTTCTTATGGTCAGTAACGTTTTAGTCATAAAACGTGATTGTGAGTAACGAATTAATAAAACGTATTTGAAAGTAACGTTTTAGGTCTGTTAACTCCGTCAGCTTTTTGTCTTTTTGTTACTGATTTTTTTTAATAAAATAATACCTAAAACGTTACTGCCAAATACGCTTATTCTAATTTTGTAAAATTTCAAAAAAACATATTATTTTGGTGAATTGATTTACATAATGACTTACTTTGGTCAAAAATTCCAGAACAAGACATAATTAACATAAATGTAATATATATCTCATAAGTTTGGTAAAGGTCTTTTCTGTTTCATGATTTAGAAGAAAAAAAATTCCAGTTGAGCACAATATCCTTATGCATCCATTTCACATGTTAGTTGTGGGGTATTCGGTGGCTTTCAATTCAGTGTTATGCATGATTCCTTGGTAACCTTTAGTTCGATCATGGATACCACATAAAATGAATCTGTGAATCAAGATTAATACATATTCGGTCAAGAGGAAAATTTTATAATATCATAACCGCTCTGATTATTTTTTATCAATCTTTCAATATGCTAATTTCAACCATACTCGTTCGTTTATATTGACATCATGACATGTGTATTAACAATCATGATTAAAATGTGTATTAATTATGACATTCAGTTAGTTAGATTCCATCTTTTCTGTTAGTTAGTGCAGTTAGTTAGTGATGTCATAGTCGGTTAGAGAGCTAATTAGTTAGTTAGATATTTTCTCTTTCTGCAGATTCGTTGATGTATATTCACACATGTATATAAGTACTTCACTACTGATCAATGAAAGGTGTGAGTTCTTATTTTACCAAATCATATTTTCCTCTCTGTTATTGCTTTCTCTCAGTTGCCAGTTATGGCTTCCATGGTTTCATCTATGGTTGAGTTCTCACCATCTGTGTAATTCTTAATAATATTACATGCGTGTTGTTGCAGATATGTCATGACATGTTTATTATTGAAGTTTGACTCGATCTTAGTGAGATTTCGATCCACATTAAATTTTCATTGTGGTGTAGTATGACATTGTTGAAAAATAAATGATTAGCAGCTTCCGTTAGATTTATGTTTCAACTTTACATTTATGTATTATTGCATTGAATTTAATAAAAAAACATTGGTGATCAATAACTACACTTTATTCTTGTTCCTAAGATATTAGGTCAATTAAGACAATTGAAGTAACAATATGTGGCTGTATGCATGGGCCTTCTTTGGTTAAGGGCTCCGGTAGTAAGTTCTTCCATTATAAAATTTAAAAAATCCAACTTATCAATGATTAATGTCATTTGATACATCATGAAGTTTCATTACATTATTGATTATTCTCAAATTTACTTGAATACTTTGAGTGTGAAAAATCAATGTAGTTGTGTATATGTGTGTGGTGCAAAGGATGGTATGCACAAGGCAGAGCAAGATAGACGTTTGATTCAGTTCCTTATGGGACTAAATGAAGTGTACACAGTAATGAGGGGAAATATCCTCATGATGAATCCACTCCCTTCTATAGGACAGGCTTTCTCACTGTTAATCCAGGAGGAAAAACAAAGAGAATTAAGCCTATTGGTCGAATGCCTACAGATTCAATCTCTTTGAATGCAAATTCTCTTGATAACAAGAGTCATGGAGGAAGGACTTTCAGGACAAATTATCAAGGAAACAGTTATGCAGGTGGTAATAGCAATTATACTGGTGGTAGAAATGCTATAGTGTGTGATTATTGTAAGAGGACTGGACACACTAGGGACAAGTGTTACAAGTTGCATGGGTATCCCCAAGACAACAATAATCAAAACTTCAGGTCAGGGAGTTATAATGGTGGTCAGAGTTTCAGACAACAAAGCCCAAACTTCAAAGGGAAGAGAGTGGTGGCAAATGTATATGGTGTTGCAAATGACATGATGAATACTCATGGAGAGGAACAGTCACAAGGCAACAATCATCCAAATGTTAGCTTCACAAAGGAACAATATGGACAGATTATGAACCTGTTGCAACATTTCCAGAATGAAAATGTGGGAGAAGATGATGGTGCCAATAATGCCTCCAGTGTTGCTGCTGGATCCATGAACTTTGCAGGTATTGTGGTCTGTTCTTTTTCTACTGATTTTGACAATCCTTCATGCAAATGTTTTGAATCAAGTGCTAATTTGTGGATCATAGACTCAGGGGCATCAAATCATATAACCTTTAACAGAACTTCCCTAATCAACATTAGAACCCTGCCTTTTCCTATACTAGTTTCACTTCCAAATGGATACAAAGTTTAAGGTAACAGAATTTGGGGATGTACCAGTCACATCTAATATCACTTTACATCAAGTATTATATGTGCCTTCTTTTAAGTATAATCTAGTTTCAGTCCATTCCTTAACAACTTCTATGAAATGCATAGTCTTGTTCACTAATGCATTGTGTCTGTTGCAGGCCCCTTCAGTGAAGAGGCCTCAGGTGATTGGTAATAGCAGAGATGGGCTCTACTTCTTGTGCTCAAAATGCCTGAAGACTTCTAATAGAATCAATACAAGTCAAATATGTTGTTGTTTTCCTAATAATAGTCTTTTTTCTTGTTCTAGCAAAAATAAAACATGCAATTCTTCTTCTGTCAAACCTTCTACTGCACATAAATCTCATAGTGTTCACAACTCTGTTCCTCTTGTGTGTACTTCTCCTTCCAATAATATTGATGTCTTGTTTGACCATAATTCCTGTAACAATTCTGGAGATAATGTAGACTTGTTGTGGCACAATAGACTTGGCCATGTACCTTTTGTTAAAATGAAGAGTATCACTGCATTACCAGCCACTTTTTCTCCCAAACAACCTTTTTCCTGCAACATTTGTCCAATGGCAAGACAAGAGAGATTACCTTTTAATCACAGTACCAGCCAAACCAAATCCATTTTTGAACTACTTCACAGGGGACCATATCATGTGTCCACATATGACAACTACAAGTACTTCATTACATTAGTAGATGACTACAGCAGGTCAACTTGGACCCATCTTTTAAGTACCAAAAGCAATGCCTTACAAGTTCTGAAAAATTTCATAGGTCTGGTGGAAAATCAATTCAACACCACAGTCAAAAACATTAGGATAGATAATGGTCTGGAGTTTACCAACAATGAAACACACCAATTTCTTTTATCCAAAGGGATCATTCATCAGAAAACTTGTCCATACACACCACAACAAAACAGTGTGGTGGAAAGAAAACATAAATATTTGTTGGAAACAGCCAGAGCCCTTTTGTTTCAATCTAAACTACCTATAAGGTATTGGGGAGAATGTGTTCTGACAGCCACCCATCTCATCAATAGACTTCCCTCAAGTCATCTGAAAAATAAATGCCCCTATGAACTGCTGTATAAAAGAAAACCAAATTATAGCCAACTTAGATCTTTTGGGTGCCTTTGTTACCCCACTGTCCCGAAAGTACTTAGAGACAAACTTGAACCAAGAACCACCCCACACATTTTCCTGGGATATCTTTTTGGAACAAAAGGTTACAAGGTAATGAATCTGTACATTTTCCTGGGATAACTTTTTGGAACAAAAGGTTACAAGGTAATGAATCTGGCTACAAAGAAGATACATGTCTCCAGGGATGTGATCTTTCATGAAAATGTCTTTCCTTTTACTTTGTCAGCTGAAAGCTCTTCTTTTCCTTCTGTTTTGAGGTCTATTCCTTCTACTGATTATACTGAATTAGCCTCATGTGATAATTGTGTAAGTGACTATAACAATGTAACTGATACAATTCCCATTCATCCACCTGACCACACCATTGAGGATCCCATTGCACAACCACCTCCTGTCCTTACCATTACATCTCCAACACCACCACCACATGTTCCTTCCACAGTAGTGCAAAGAAAATCCCATAGAGTAAATAAAAATTCCACAACATCTGAAAGATTACATTGTCAACATTCCTAGCCTAAAAACCTGTTGACATCAACACACAAAACATACAAAATCATCCCACTTCTCTTACTGCCTTGTTTACCAAACACCACCATGTGTCTCCTGATGTCCTTACATCTAACAGTCAAGCTCTTGTTGAGAATGTTTGTCATGATAGTGAGCCATCATCATATGAGGAAGCATCACTGAGCCCTGCATGGCAGAAAGCCATGACACAAGAATTTGAGGCATTGTATGCCAACAACACTTGGGATCTTGTCAGTCTACCAGCAGGCAATTGGATGTAGATGGGTGTACAAAGTTAAACATAGAGCAGATGGAAGCATAGAAAGGTTCAAGGCAAGACTGGTAGTCAAAGGATATACACAACAGGCTGGAATAGACTATACTGAAACCTACTCACCTGTGGTTAAAATGACTACTGTAAGAACCTTAGTAGCATGTGCTGTGAAGAAAGGTTGGGGTATGTTTCAACTTGATGTTAATAATGCTTTCCTTCATAGAGATCTCCATGAAGAGGTGTATATGAAAGTGCCTCAAGGCCTTGAGATACCTAATCCAGGTCTGGTTTGTAAGCTAAATAAGTCACTCTATGGTCTCAAACAGGCCAGTAGGCAGTGGTATGCCAAACTGACTGAGGCATTATCATTCAGGGGTTACACACACTCACATTATGATCACTCACTGTTTTACAGGAAGGCCGGACCCTTGGTAGTGTTTGTTGCCGTATATGTAGATGATGTTATTTTGACAGGCACAGACACAACTGAAATTGTACAGCTCAAAGTGTATCTAGACGACACTTTCAAGATCAAGGATCTTGGCAGACTCCATTACTTTCTGGGCTTAGAGATACTTGACACAACAGAGGGGGTTCTTATTTCACAACGAAAGTTTGTTTTGGACTTACTCAGAGAATATGATTGCTTTAATTATGCACCTCTGTCTTCACCACTAGATCCTACTGTCAAACTAAGAGCCAAGGAAGGTCCTCCTCTATCTGATCCCACATTCTATAGGAAGTTGATAGGCAAGTTGAACTTCCTTACTAATACCAGACTGGACATAGCCTTCAGTGTTCAACAATTGAATCAGTTCATGCAAGATCCTAGAGCTCCTCATCTACAAGCAGCTTATCACTTTCTTAGATACCTAAAGAAGGATCCTACTTTGGGAGTACACTTATCTATGGACCCTGACTGTACAGTTCAAGCCTTTTGTGACTCAGATTGGGCATCCTGTCCAGACTCAAGGAGGTCAGTCAGTGGCTATTTAGTACTACTTGGGAACAGCCCCATCAGCTGGAAGTCCAAGAAACAAGAGACTGTTTCCCTATCATCAGCTGAAGCAGAATATAGATCACTCAGAAAGGTTGTAGGAGAGTTGACTTGGCTTCACAGGTTGCTTACTGAATTGACTGTTCCTATCTCTTCTCCTATTGCTGTTTACTGTGACAGTCAATCTGCTATTTACATTGCTCGTAATCCTGTGTTCCATGAGAGAACTAAACACATTGAAGTGGATTGTCACTTTGTGCGCAATAAGCTTCAGGAGGGGCTCATTTCTCTGCACCATGTATCCACCTCTGACCAACTTGCTGACATTCTTACCAAGGCTCTCACAGGTGTCAAACATTCAGTCATTTTACACAAGTTGGCAGTGAAATCATCACCTCCAACTTGAGGAGGGGTATTAACAATCATGATTAAAATGTGTATTAATTATGACATTCAGTTAGTTAGATTCCATCTTTTCTGTTAGTTAGTGCAGTTAGTTAGTGATGTCAGAGTCGGTTAGAGAGCTAATTAGTTAGTTAGATATTTTCCTTTCTGCAGAATTCGTTGATGTATATTCACACATGTATATAAGTACTTCACTACTGATCAATGAAAGGTGTGAGTTCTTATTTTACCAAATCATATTTTCCTCTCTGTTATTGCTTTCTCTCAGTTGCCAGTTATGGCTTCCATGGTTTCATCTATGGTTGAGTTCTCACCATCTGTGTAATTCTTAATATGGTACGACGATATAATATGAAATTACTTTCTATAATCCCCTATTTGATATCATTTAATGGATTAAATCACATTGTTTGATTTTTTCTGATTTTTAAATTGAATCTGACAATAAAATGTTATCTTTCGGTTCCATATGACGAGTGGGTTGTTGGAAACATGGTTCTATTTGATTTTCTAGTGCGGTAAGTCGTGTAATCATATAAAAAATGTGTTTGGTAATGATATCAAATTAAATATTTTTGTGGGAAATGTTTAATGTATTTTTGAAGAATAAGGTTTTTAGGGTAATTATTATTGTGTGTGTTTGGTTGAGCCATGTTTTATTTACATAAAAAAAAAATCAAAAGTTATAAAAAAAATATACAATGATTATACAATATAGTTTGTCAAAAGTTATAAAAAATATACATTGACTATACAATATAGTTTACATATACATAAACTATACATTGACTATAATGATATCGTCAAAAAGATGAATATAACTTAACTATATATGAAGTATACACTAGCTATTCAATCTCGATGAACTCAAAATTACCTCTAAACAATCTCAAATTTTATATATTAAATCCTCTCAATGTTTCAAGTCATTTGGTATAAAATTCGCTCGAGACTATTTCATTTGGGGTACGTTGCATTTTAAATTGAGCTAAAAAAATTATGAACTGATATTTTTATAAAGCCAATGGCCATTTTTTGGGGGAAAAATATGGCTGAATGATCATATAAAGTAATTTTTATAAATTGAGCTAAGAAAAACTTGTGAACTGATATTTTACATAATTTGTTCTTAATTAAATCTTATAAATTAAATTAGTTAATTGATCGTTTGATAGAGTGTACAAAAATAATGCACATGAATAGAGTGTAGTAATAATGCTTCTATTAGTTATGCATAAATTATTTCTTATGCATTGTTTGGTTTGATGTATTAAAAATACATATTTACACAAATATCCTCCACAATTATAGTGGAAAAGATGTAAAAGTATTTTTGAGGGGTAATTGTGTCTTTAACTACGCTAATACATGTATTAAATCCTTTTACATTACTAATACCAAGAAATTCATGGTATATACACTCCTCAATACACAATAGAGTAAGTCTGGCAACGGAACCGGGAGGTGCCGGTACCGGTACAGTTCCGGCAAGCTCCAGTTAATTTCGAAGTGTAGGGGACCCGGGAGGGGTAGCGGGACGAAAACCGGAATATTACCGGTTAGTTCCGGTCCAGAAAGTGCCGGTTCCGGTTCGGATCCTATTAATTAATTTATTATTATTATTTATTTTAAACTCAATATAGTCGTTGCCAACCGTTGGGTAACGGGTATTGGGCCTCACCCAATGGCTATTTCAGTCTTTAACCGCCCAAAACATCCCCCTATCCCTAAACTTTTTTTAATACCCCAAAGTTTTAAAATTTACATTTTTATCCTATTTTTTAACTATAACCCCCCCCCCACCCAAAACTTTCATTATTTTTACTCACAAATATTTTTCATCTTCTATTCTCTCAACTAAACTCTCAAGTATCTAATCTCTAATAAATTACAAATTATATTAGTTTGAAAGATTTGGTGGATTACTAGTTTGGTCTTTGGAGTTTGGAGAAACCTTCAAGCTTGAAGATTCAACTTTCATCTATCAATTTTCGGCTTTCTGTCATACACGTCTACTTTTTTAAGTAGACATTTGGTACATTTGTTCCAACTTTCATCTTTTTAGTCTTTACTTATTTAGTTATTTATTTGTTTGTATTTAATTTTCGTATTATATGTAATTTACTCACTTTTCATAATTTAATATGGATTCCGGTAAAAAAAATGTTGTCAAAGGTAAAAGAATTGATATTGGTGCACTCGCTAATGTATTTACTGTTCTGAAAAAAAAAATAAAAAAAATCGGTAGTTCTTCTAAATCTAAAACTAGACAAGTAGCACAACTAAGAATAAATACGGAAAATTTTACGCATGTCGATGAAACTGTTTTTAATATTGATAGTAACATTGAATTAGATCATTATCATGAATCTTTACAAGCAAGGTTTGGTAATTTTAATGATGAATTAGAAGAAGAAGAAGTAGAACATAATAATGTTAATGATGATATTAATACTTTTGATGATGAAGAAGAAGAAACAGAGTCAGTTACGACTACTAGTCTCACTCCCAATCCCGCTCCCGCTCCCATTCGTTGTCCTACTCCCCTCCCCCCCATATCCTAGTCAGGTTAGGCCCAAGGTAGAACGTGTTAAAAAATCTGTTGTGTGACAATTTTTGACTCAAAGTAAAGATAAAACACAAGCTATTTGCAATAAATGTAAACATAAAATGAATCATTAAACTGTGGGAAAACAGGGTGGGACAGGACATTTGAGTAATCATTTAATGGGATGTTGTAAGAATAAATTTTTGCATGCTAAAGTTGTAGCCGAGACTAAAAAAAATGGTACCCCCCCTCTTTCCTAATGCATTTGTAGGAGTAGGGGGGGGTCTAAAATGGTCTTATCAACATTAAACCCTTCTAATGTTTCTGGCCCTAGTACACAACACTCATATAGTAGAGAAAAAGATCTTGAAGAATTAGCTAAAATGATTGTTGTTATGGGCTTGCCTTTAGTTTTGCTGAAAATCTCGATTTTATTCATTATATTCAAATTGTATATAATCCACATTTTAAAGGTTTAACAAGAAACACAATTAAAAAGGCAATTTTTTATTATCAAGCTCAACATTTTAAATATCTTCGTTGATTTTATTATAATACTTGTAAATTGGCTATTACTTTTGATATGAGTCGTAGTGTAAATGGTAATGATTATTTCACTATTACTGCCCATTGGATTGATGAAAATTGAATTATGCAAAAAAGAATTATAGGTTATAAATGTTGTGAAATGCATAAAATCGGTAGTTACATAGCTCAAACTATTTTAGATGTTTTACAAAACTATGGAATTTGTGATAAAGTAATTAGTGTCACCTAGATAATGCTTCTAATAATACATCTGCTGTTGAAATACTAAAATCGACTCTTTGCCCTGTTTATATTGATGGTTTTCATATTAGGTATGTTGCACACATATAATTTGATTGTTAGAGATGGTATAGCAATGTATAATAATGGTTGCATAAAATGTGAAACTGCATGTCATTTTATTTTTAAGGGAAAAAGGACAAATATACCCTTGAACTATCGCAAATGATGTATAAATACCCTCCGTCATACTTTTCGTTCATTAATGCCCCTGCCGTCCAAAAAGCAGTGCACATTTACCCCTCACTATAACGGAAGATTTATTTGGTATACGTGTCGCAATCCTATGAAGGAACATGATTTGACCAATTAATTAAACCCAAATTTTAAAAACTCACCCATATCCACTTAACCCACCCAATACCCCCATTACCCACACAAATAACGTATCTAAAAACCTAAAGAAAAATCCCCTTCTCTCAAATATCCATGGCTTGTAGTTGCAGAATCTATCTTAACATTCGATTTGATTTACTTCCAAATGTACAACCTGATTTATGTGACTCATGTTAATGCCTATTGTAATATGACTTACATCTCTTTCTCCACATTATTATTTCTGCCAATATCATCTGCACATTGCAATTTGCACGTAGCCATTTTCAACCTCAATTCAGACCTCTTTTCACTCACAATGGTCAACTCTCACTCTTTCCCTTAATCCCTCCCCCTAATTTTCCCTTAATCCCTTACCCTCATTCTCTTTATTTTTCAAGTAAAACGAAAATTCACTTTTTTTTGTTAATATGCTTTTATTTGTTGCCTTTACAAGGTCATATTCTCGTTTATCACTGATCTTGTGTTGTATGGTTGAGGTTATCACTTTTAGAAAAAATTATGCATTTTGGGTTTTAGGTTTAGCTGAATTGAAATAGTTGGCGTAGTATTTTTTCGTGATTTCTCTGATTGTCGCAAAATCGATCAAGAATTGACTAAGAAAAGAAGAACATGGATGACGAATCGACGAAAATAACGAAGAATTAACGAAAACAAAAATGAATTGATGAACTTGGTCTGTCGAGATGAAGGTGAAATTGGAATTTTCTTGGTTATTTGGTTTGTTTGTGTGAGCTTATGTTTGAGGAATTGGAGTTTTTTTAGGTTTTTGGATGGTTTATATGGGTGGGTTTTCAAAATTTGGGTTTAATTAATTAGTGAAATCAGGTCCCTTCGTAGGATTGCGATACGTGTATCAAATAAGTCTTTCGTTATAGTGAGGGGTAAATGTGCACTGCTTTTTAGACGGCAGGGGCAATAATGAACGAAAAGTATAACGGAGGGTATTTATATACCATTTGTGATAGTTCAGGGGTATATTTGTCATTTTTCCCTATTTTTAAATGTAAAGTAAAGTCTAGACGTAGAAAATTTGAAAATCGTGATCGTGAATTTAATCTTCCCCCCTAGAAAAATTCCAAAATCAGTGTGTACTAGATGAAATTCTTTATTTGAAATGCTTCAAGTCGCTTACGGATATAGAAAACATTTACAAATGGTTTGGAATGCTCATAATTCAAATATGGACTATAGACTTGATGCAAATGATTGGATTGACGTAAAAGAACTAATAGAATTTTCAAAAGTTTTTTATTTAGCTACAAAACAAATTTCTGGACTTTATTTATTCAACTATTTGCTCTGTTTTACCAAATATTTGTGCTATTTCTAGTAAATTTTATAAATTCAAGAATAAACCAAGATTTGAAGATTTTGTTAAGTCTATGATTGAAAAAATTTAATTTTTTTTTTTTCATATTCCTCAAATTAATTTAACTGCTTGTTTTTTAAACCCAACTTACAAAGATGTGGTTGCATCACGAATGGTTGAAAAAATATATTTAAATTTAGATATTCAAGATTTTGAAACACCTAGTTGTCAAGCAGTTAAAGATAGTATAAAAATTGAAGCTAGAAAATTGTATGACTTGTATAATTCTCGTAGAATAAATGTAGTACGTAATGACGAACCTGAAACTTCTAGGTATAGATATAATGAAGATAATATTGATGATATGCTAGAAAGCTATCTTGAACTTAGTCATGACGAAAAAATGATTTTGATTCATATATTAATTAGTGTACGAAAACTATTAAGGATTCATAAGGTTTACCTAATCTTTTAGATTGGTAGAGCAATCGCGACAAGGGATTTCCAAAACTTCAATCGGTGGCTCGGGATATGTTAGTTATTCAAGCATCTTCAGTAGCTTCGGAAGACGCATTTAGTGCAGCAAGATATCAAATAGGAGAGCATAGGTATTCATTAGCAACAGACAGCTTGGAGATATCGGTATTATTTAGAGATTGGATTAATCTGAGAGAAGAAATTATGGGCATCCAACTTTACCTACCAAATTTGAAAATGATATTGATGAAATGTTGCAAGATTATAGTGACGACGGCATTGATGCATTGGAGGAACTAGCTGATCAACCAATTTCAGATCATGTTACTAGAGAAATGTTAAATGATTTAACACAAGACTTGCTTGGTACAATGAACTATTAGTATGATAATTCGATGTCTAATTCAAACAGAACCCTTCCTAGAAGGTGGCTGTGTAGATTAGGCCCTCTACTAATATTTTGTAACTCAAATTGTACTATATAATTTTTATTAATAAAACTACAGGCTATTCGTCTTAATCTTTTTTTTAATTATTATTGTCTTCAATTTTAATACAAGTCTTTTTTTTAATTATATTTTCAAATTTCAAATGACAAAGTTGAAACTTAAGTTATAGTTTGAAGTTTTAAAAAAATTAAAAATATAAACTTTCAAAGTTTTAAAGTTTGAAATTTAAACTTTTAAAGATTGAAATTTAAAATTTTAAAAGAAATATTTCGTAAATCGTAATTTTTTAATTTTAATAATTAATTATTTTTTAAAAAATAGAGTCGTTAGTCCCGGTTACCGGTTACCGGTCCGGTTCGGTCTGGTCTCGGTACTGTACCAGTCTGGGACGGAACCCTTAAAAATTTCCAGAACTATCGGTACCGGTCCGTCCCGATTCCGGTGTTTTTTCGCACGAAGGATGCCGGTTCCGGTCAGTGACAGTCCGGCAATTCCATTACCGGTTCCGTTGCGAGGCTTACAATAGAGTGCATTAGTTATACATAGCATGAAAAAGTATTCCAAAGAGGGACTACTAATACACAGAGCTAATGCATGTATTGTTTTTGTTAATACACTCTATCAAACGACCCCTTAAGACAAATAAATATTTACCATCTCTTAACATATTTGAGATACCTTTTTTTTTTATTGAGATCAAAAGGCCTAAAGGGCCAAAAACTTATAAATCAAAAGATATATATATACACACCTATTGGACCAGGTCCAAAGAATCAGGCTCAACCAAGCGAACCTACAAACAGAGCTTTACCTTCTTTATTATTCAACTATTGCTATTTTTGGACCTTTTACAGAAATCTCATACATTTGGGGCTAATTACATTCTATTTCAAAAAAAAATTCAAATTTTTCATTGCTCTTGTATACATTCGTTGATTGTCTGATACATTGCAAATGATACATTACTTAATGGGAGGGATGTATCCGAGAGGGGATAGAGATATATCTGAAAGGGGCGAGATGTATCGAAGAGGATATAGAGATGTATCGAAAAGGAGATATGGATGTATCCAAGAGCTAGGGGATATGGATGTATTCAAGAGGGAATTTTTATTTTATTTTTTAAATGAGAGAGAATTTTAGAATTTATGATATCTTATGTTATGTATTTATATAATTTTCTGCTATTTTTTGTTTATCATATTAGAGAAAATTAGACAAATTTTTCATTGGGTTAAATTTCCTTCTCAAAATAACTCAAGTATCATTAAATACTTAAAATGGCTATTCAGCCACTTTTAATTTCCAACAGTGCATTTTTCGGCTATTGTTTTCCCTTTATTCTTCCTTCTTCTTTCCTTCCTTCCTTTTTCTTCTTCCATGTCTAAAGATTGTTCAAACCTTGACTTTAAAATTTGGTGTTCCATAAATGTGGATCATTTTCGAGTAATTTATATATATAAAAAAAAAACTTGAAAAGTCTCTCTCTAGATTTCAGATTGCATAGAAGAGATTTTGAGTTGATCGGGATTAAAAGATTTCATTAGCAACTTAATTTTTTTCAAAGCTTAATGTTAAAATTTGGCTTACCACAAACGTAAATAATTTTGAGTGAATAATGTATCAAAAGACTTCAAACATTCTTTATGGACATATGAGATATGAGTTGGTTTTGCACGCACATTAATTTCCTCTTTCCTCATTAATTAAGTATGGAGAAAATTCAAAAATATACAATTACCTAATTTATATTGCAAAAATATAGATTAAAACTTACATTACAAATCTCTAGCACAAAAGACAAATTGGTATACAATAGTATACATCTGATATACAACAATATTTCATATTTTATTTTATACAAAAAATGTTTAAAAGTTTGTATATAATATTATACACTCGAATACAATATTATGCAAAATCGTAAAGGTGTTTATACACTCATATACAATAATATATTGTCACGACCCAAAGTATCGTCGTGATTGGCATCCACACTAACCCTCCGGTGGGAGAACCACTACTACAACCCAAACCAAGCAACTAAATCAAAACTAAGGCATTTAAGGATACGAAAACAGGAATAATAGCTAAAACTGAAGTTCCCATAAATTTCAACAAAAGTCTAACAAATAAACAATGTGGAAAATACACTTAGAACCTGTAAGTCAATGTACCAAAACATGTAAAGTTCAACAAGTCTAAACAGGAAGGGATACAACCCCAAACTAATGTACTAATAACTAACTAGAAAGTCTAAGTCCGAAATGGTGGACATAGACGAAAGAGAACCCATGGCAAATCGGAAGAATTGGCTCACCTTTGAATTTGAACGATCACTGATCTTCTAAGCGAGGTATGTCAATAGCCGCTTGAAGATGCCCCGTACTCAACAAAGAAAGAGCAAGTGCAGTATTAGTACATAACCACAGTGTACTGGTAGGATCACGCGGCTATCCCACTAAGTGCAACATATATAAGTCATTACAACAATATAATCACATGCATATATCGAACATATACAATATTATCAACATTCATGAACAAGGCACAACTTCACATCTCTCAAGATATACAATTATGACAAGTCATTGGTCCTCTCATGGAACCAAATCCAAACAGTTAGCATACCGAAACATGGTACCCGATCCAATGTTTATGCCGAAACGTGGCAATCGATCCCACAATTATGCCGGAACGTGGCAACCAATAACCACACCACAATCACAATCACAAGTATCTTCCCAAGTTCATACAAATAAGTCATGATTTATGGCATTCATCATTCATCTATCTTATTTACAACAAGTGTGATCAATAATGCAACATTCGCATACATACATGTACCATAATAAAGCAAGAACAAACATACATCACACAATCATAGAATCATAACCATCACCTACCTCGAAATAAGCTCGAAACCCTAAGAAACTTGATCCTTCCCTTTCCAGATTCGTTCCGCTTGTTCTTAGTCTACAACAATCAATATAATACGACAATCAATAAACAATCACTAATTACCCAGATTACTAACAATTCTAACAACCCTAGATCATACCCATGATCCCAAGTATCCAAAATAGGAATTTTTCCACCATGGTTTCCAATTCAAAACCTTTCCCCATCGATAATTACCCATTCTATTACGTTGTACGGATCGAAAAACAGATTCGGAAAGTTAAAATCTTACATTTAGCCTCAAGAATGGTGGAAAACTGTCAAGAATTACCTGGGGTTCGTTTCTTAGCTCTAAAAACATAAAAGTGTAGAATAAGGTCATTTTGGGGTTTATTTACGACCTTAACTCGCATTGAACCTGCCATAGTGGACCTCACCCCACTGCAGCGGCCCGGCCATGGCGGTAAAAATCCCGCCACAGCGGCTTGCACGGAACCAGTGAGCTATTTTAATAATTCCAAGACCCCCATTTCACAACACACCTTTAACCAACGACTCTCAAAAAATATCGTTCACGCTAAGCTCGATTCTGGGAGTTCTACTCACCCGAATTCAATTTCGTAAAGTCGTACGGATTCCTTAACATCTTATCTAACTACTCGTGTAATCAAAATCATAAATTAGCCACCCGTTTGTTACCAAATTTCCCTACACCTTAATGATTCCGATTTCATCCAAATCTGGATTAGGTTGGGAAATTTCAAGTTACTACGAAAAAGTTTTCCAACCCAAAAATTTCCCCCCTTGGATTTTCCATAACGACGAAACCCGGTCGTTACAATAGATACCAATTTACCCATCACTCGACCCTGAGTGACAATTTTAGGAAAAATAAGCTAAGAAAGGAATGAAGTAGTACCTGAATCGACGAACAATTGGGGATACTTTTCTCGCATGTCCTTCTCGGTCTCCCAAGTAGCCTCCTCAACTGGACGATGCTTCCATTGAACCTTCACGGACTTAATATCCTTGGTCCTCATCTTACGCACATCACGATCAAGAATTACAATCAATTCCTCCTCATATTGGAGGTCTTTGTCTAACACAATTGAGTCTCAGTTAATGATATAATCCCCGCCACCATGATATCTCTTCAACATGGACACATGAAATACCGGATGAACACCCGATAGATTAGGAGGTAAAGTCAATCTATACGCTACCGACCCCACACATTCAAGAACCTCAAAAGGTACCAATGTATCGCGGACTTAGTTTGCCCTTCTTGCCAAATCTCATCACCCCTTTCATGGGTGATACATTGAGAAGAGCATTCTCACCGGTTTGAAACACTGTGTCTCTTACCTTATGATCTGCATACTTCTTTTGTCTACTTTAGGCTGCTAGAAGCTTAGCTTGAATACTCCCCACCTTATCTTGAGCATCCTTCACTAAATCAACCCCCAAATGTTTCACATCTCCTCCCTCGAACCATCCTATGAGTGATCTGCATCCCCTCATATAGAGTGCCTCAAATGATGCCATATCTATGCTGGAGTGATAACTATTATTATAGGAGAATTCACACAAAGGTAGGAACTTATCCCAATGTCCTCCAAAATCAATCACACATGCCCTCAACAAGTCTTCTAACACTTGAATAGTCCTCTTTGACTGCCCATTTGTCTGTGGATGGAAGGTTGTACTAAAAGTGAGTTGTGTGCCCAATTCATCATGTAATTTGCTCCAAAACTTGGATGTGAATTGGGTACCACGGTCTGAGATAATAGAGAAGGGCTCCCCATGCAACCTCACTATCTCTTTCACATACACCTTGGCCAATTGTTCCATATTATAATCTATTCTTACCGGAATAAAATGTGCTGACTTAGTTAATCCATCAACCACTACCCAAATAGAATCAAACTTTCCTAAAGTCTTGGGAAGACCAACCACGAAATTCATGGCTATCATCTCCCACTTCCATTCTGAAATTGGCATTCTTTCAAGCAAACATGCAAGCCTTTGGTGCTCATATTTCACTTGTTGACAATTTTGACTCTTAGTCACAAACTCCGCTATATCCTTTTTTATTCCCGACCATCAATAAATTTGTTTCAAATCTCGATATGTCTTGGTCATACCCAGATGAATAGAATATCGTGAACCATGAGATTCTGTCAACAATTTCTGAATCAAGTCATCAACTCGAGGAACACAAATTCTTCCCTTAAAACTGAGCACACCTTCCGCATCAAGAGTGGTCCAATCTTAGTCTTCTTTCTAAGCTCCTCCAAATTTTCATTTTCCAATTGTTTGGCCTTGATCTCTTCAATGAATGTGGCCCTTAATTCAATACTAGCTAACACCCCACCTCTTTCTGAGGTGACCAATTGCATGAACTTAGACTCTAAGGTCTGAATTTCCTTAGCCAAAGGTTGCTTGGTTATATTAAGCAAGCTAAACTATCCATACTCACCGCTTTTTTACTCAAAGCGTCTGCCACCACATTAGCCTTACCCGGATGGTATTGAATGGTGACATCATAATCCTTAAGTAACTACATCCACTTTCGTTGTCTCAAATTCAGATCCTTTTGAGTGAACACATGCTACAAACTGTGATGATCAGTAAATACCTCACACTTAACACTATAAAGGTAATGCCGCCAAATCTTAAGAGCAAACACTACCGCTGCCAACTCCAAATCAGGTGTTGGGTAATTTCTTGCATGCACCTTCAATTGACGTGAGGTATAAGTTATAACATTCTTATCCTGCATCAATATAACACCCAAACTAGAATGTGAAGCATCACAATAAACAATAAAATCTTTACCTTCAACCGGTAATGCTAGAATAGGCGCGGTGGTCAAGAGAGTCTTAAGCTTTTGGAAGTTCTCCTCACATTTTTCAGTCCATTCAAACGGTATCTCCTTTTTTGGTCAAATTGGTCAAGTGAGTGGCAATAGAAACAAAGTTCTTCATAAATCGACGATAATAGCTAGCGAGCCCCACAAAACTCCTAACTTCTGTCACAGAGCTAGGCCGAACCCTAATTTTTAACCGCCTCAATCTTTTGAGGATCTACCATCACCCCGTCTTTTGACACTACATGTCCCAAAAAATGCAACCAAAGTCAACCAAAATTCACACCTAGAAAATTTAGCATACAACCTTTGTCTCCCAAGAACACCCAAAACAATGCGAAGAAGGTTGGCACGCTCTTCCTCACTTTTCGAATAGACCAAAATATCATCAATAATAGTGACCCTATTCAATTATCGGTAATCTATACACATTCTCATACTACCATCTTTTTTCTTAACGAACAAAACTGGAGCACCCTATGGGGAAGCACTAGGACGAATAAATTCTTTATCAAGAAGCTCTTGGATTTGAACCTTAAGCTCTCTTAATTCTGCTGGAGCCATGTGATATGAAGGGATGGAAATGGGACGCGTACCAGGTTCTAAATCAATGCAGAAGTCGATATCCCTATCCGGAGGCATACCAGGCAAGTCATTAGGAAACATTTCTCTAAATTCTGACACCACAGAAATAGACTCAATGGATGGAGTCTCAATATCATCATCCCTAATATGAGCCAAATAAGTCAAACAACCCCTGCTCTACCAGTTTACTAGCCCGAATAGAGGATATGATCTTAGCTTGCTTAGGATTGTACACCCCTTCCCACTCTAACTTTCCCTTCCCGAAATTTCTAGAGTTATAGACTTAGTATTACAATTAAGCACAACATAATAGAGGGACAACCAAGTCATGCCTAAGATTATATCAAAATCAGTCATATCCAGAATCACCAAATCAGCCCAAGTCTAAAAATAAACAAAATAGGACAAGCACGATAGACATTGGGTGACTATGATTGACTCTCCAACTAGGGTAGAAACATGGATAGGGGCATCAAGTATATCACAAATCATATCAAACTTTGAGGTAAATATCACGGATACATAAGAATAAGTAGAACCCGAATCAAATAACATATTAGTCATCCGGTCACAGACAAGAATAGTACCTGTGATCATTGCGTCAGACGCCACTGCCTCCTTCTTGCCGGGAAATGCATAACACTGAGCCCTATCATCTTGACAAACCACTTCTCTGCCTGGTTGCACGTTACCCCTGCCTGCATTACCATTTCCTCTACCTCCACGACCTCGCTGATTACTTCTTCCCCCACCTTGTGGACGCCCTCGCCATTATTACCATTCCCCGCGGGTACCACTGCTCTAGACTGCTGCTGCGCGGAGTCCAACACACGTGGGTGGGGACAATCTCTCCTCATATGCCCAGGCTCTCCACAGTTGTAACATGTATGATTAAAAGATGGTCTGTTGCCCGCAAAAGGTACGACTCCTTGGTTATCCTGAATCAAATTATGAGACGGAGCGCCCGAGTAATTACCTGTAGAGGCAGGCATAGCGGACTGAATTGGCTTGGCTGCAAGTGTTGGCCTCCCTGAATCTCTGGAATAAGAACCTTGAAAGTTGCCTGAATTCTTGGCCCTTTTAATTATACTTTCAAGTAATTATCTCATTAGATATTTTCACAGAGTCCGGAGCTAAAAGGAAAACTTTTTTCTTTCAAAAAACTAAAACGGCACATCAAAAAAAAAATTAACCAAAAGGGCAAAAATCGCTCCGTCAGGAGCGATTTTCTTCTGACAAAAGTTGACGTCATCCGTTAAAAAAAATAAAAATCGCTGCCTTAGAAGCAATTTTCTCAAAAAAGAAATAATCTTTTTTTCTTCAAAATCGCTGCTATAACAATAGGCATGAATAGGCATTTTTATATTATTAATAATAATTAACAATAGGCATGAAAATAATAGCACTAGCTGCCCCTGCAGCAATGTGTAAGAAAAAAAAAATTAGACTTACAACAGCGATTTTTAATTTTTTAAAAAAAAAGAAAAAAAGTTTCTGGACAAAATCGCTGATTTTAGTCATTGTGTCAGAGGAAATTCGCTTCGTCAGGAACAATTTTACCCTTTTGGAATTTTTGATAATTTTTTTTGCCCTTTTGACTACAGACTCTATTTTCACATCCACCCAAAAATCAAAATCATACATGACTCATATTTTTTTCCTAAAATGCTAGGGAGTAATTGTTAGGGCACACCAACCCTAACCTAGCTAGTTACTTTCACACATATATAGGTGACCATCAAAGTTAAATTATTTTGTTTCCTCTGACAACACGGCAAATGTAATGCATTAAAGGCTCTATACGCCAGCCCCTACTCAACCTTAAATTCAAATGTAATTCCTTTTGAATACGTTACCGCATGTATATGCACAACTTCCATAGACGGATGTGGTGCAATTGATGAAATCATTTTTTTTTTTAAATTAGAATTTTTGGATTAGAGTTTTGAGTATGAGATTTTTTGATAGGAACCACTTTCCTTTGCATGGGCCCTATGCAGTCCTAATCTAGAATAATCAACTTCAATGCAGATAACAGACACCAAATAAGAAACCAAAAAAATATATACGGAGAAGTCCTAAACTTTTGTCTCTATTTGTATATATTTCCCTAACGTATCAATGTAATTGTGAGCAAGAAATAACACACTGTTAAAAAACTATATTAAAATAACTATAGTTTTGCGATTTTTCTTATGTCTATCTATATATAATATTATATTAAATGAATAAATTTTTATATAATTTAGATCTCAAAAAGTGAAAAGTGTAAATCATACTTTCATGTTCTTATTTACTTGTCCATGTTTTACTTAACATGCCTATTAAGAAAATAACAATTGATATAATGAATTTATCGTTTTTATCCCTATTAATTGATAGAATTTCAAAATCAATTTATTCCTTAAGGAGGTTATATCTTTTTCAAAAATATTAACTCTATAAATAAATTGAGAATATAATAGATTAAAAAAATATTATTATTTTTTAATTTATCAAATATGTCAAGTAAAAAGGGATAAATAAAAAGTTAAAATTGAAGAAAAAAAAGAGGCGGAGAAAATATAATTTAGATCACAAAAAGTGGAAAGTGGAAAGTATGATTGAGACAAAAGTAGGAAGAGTACTAAATTACATCCCTTTATCATTTGGGTATTCTCAAATTAATGTGTGGGTTTTGAATTTATACCTAACATATTTCGGATATTGAGATTCAAATAAATTTATTTTTTATTATAAAGTTTATATATATATATATATATATCTTTTAAATATTTTGGAGTGTCAACTAGTGTGACTTATAGTATATTTTATGTAATTTACAAATATATAAATTTCATTTAAAAAAAATTGAAGATTTCACGCAAATTCTCGATCAAACTTAAACTATTTGACTCTCAAAAAATGAATTGTATCACATAAATTGAGACAGAAGGAATAAGTAGCTAGTGTAGTTCTAGCACCCATCAAGGTGGGATACAAAATTAAATCTAGTAGGTTTGGTCCTTTCGTAGATGTTGAAGCCCTTCTTAAAATAAGTTTAATAATAATATCAAGTGTTCTATAAACATTTTAAGTAACAATCAAAACAAACATTATATATATAGTAACAATACAATACAGCGGTTAACAATAATCCAAACAAAGTGTAAGTGATAGTGCACGATAAAGCTATCAACTATAATCAAACGAAATTATTAAAATGACAATTAAAATAGATAAGAATATAGTATGAATCACAGTGGAGAAAAAGAAAAACTTTTTTATAGGGATTTTATGTAGCGATGAACTATGGAGAGTTATTGAACAGAAGTTTCAATATTTGTATAGTCAGCTAATTAAGGCTAATAAAAGTAGTTTCAAACAAACACTGCTAGAAAATATGGAGTTAAAAAGCAATAAAATTTATCAGTAATTTCTAATTAATTTGTTGCTAAAAAGCTCATAAATCCTAGTTAATTGAATTTTTTTTTATAATATATCGCTAATTTATAGCTAAATAGACTCAACGTGACATTTTTATTATTTAGTTATTAAATTTTGATCGTAGTCAATTCCCTATTTTCTAGTAGTAAAAGCAGGAACTATATTCTAAAAAAAATTTAAAAAATCGTAGCTCCTTTGATGCATATGTGATGTGTCTACCTTATATGCATACAGAATAACTTTTTCATTTTTGCAATGCGCAAACCCTCCAATAAACCCTACTAAAAATCACTATTTTTCTATTAAAAATATTTAGTGATAATTTTCAGAGATATTTTAATTAAATCAATAATTAAAAAAGTAGCAATATTTTCATATGTAATAACTAGAAAGTTTATTTATTATGACTATCTTATTATAGATAGGTTTATTGTAACCTAAATTTATGAAATTTTTCGTACAAGGATGAAATATTCATTTTCGGACCACATATTTCTCTGTAAAATTTTTTACTCAAGATATGAACTGGTAGGGGTCTGTCTAAGCCTCGCCACCCCAACCCAACCCATCATTGAGGTGGTTTATTTTTATTTTTAAAAAAAATAATTAGAAAGTTTTTCATTATTTTAGTAAGAATCATTTTCCTATCATATATTTTTTCAATGAATGAAAAAAATCATATTTATTATATAAACTTCTCATTAATTTACGATAGTAAAAACCTAACCCCCCACCCCCAATCCACCCCGCC
>NW_006239220.1:147399-169368 GCF_000226075.1 Solanum tuberosum | reverse complement strand
CCCCCAATCCACCCCACCCCACCCCAAAAAAGAATTCCTCCTAGACCTATCTATAATAATAATAATCATTATGGCTTTGGGGCCTCCCATTTGATGTCTTATTTTTTACCTTTGAAGGAGGTGCCAAAAATATCCAACTAAAATTGTAACAAATAATTGTTTGTAATTATTTTGTGTTTTGTCCAATTCTTTCCTGGCATTTATTGCTAGAATCATCTTACTTATCTGTACACCATTATTTATGTAATAATGCTGATACCTTGTTTAGGTGTTGCATGCATCTTTAATCATTTCCTTTTCTAAGTTATTCATTGTTGACCTCCGAGCGCTTATCATCATGTCAAAAGTTATAGACGGTAGCAAAGATGTAACTTTATTTCTTAATTAAGTCCATCAAGCAAGTGTCATAAGCAGGATGTTGACATTACCTAACAATTCCTCTCTCAACACCTGCCTCAAGCAGAATGTTACTCTTGGGAATCGAACTCACAACCTTGACTCTAATACCACTTGTTAGGATCAAGTGTTTACCATCATGCCAAAATTAGTTATAGCTGATAGCCATCATTATTATCACCCAATCATCATTCTTGGACGTCATCACCATTAGCCACCATTCTCAATTATCACCACTAACCGCCATTATACTCATTAATCATATCAATAACTAATTACCATCATCAATCACCACTATATATCGTCAACTGTCATCATCCTTAGCTATTACTATCATCCACTATAATTATTTGTTTACACCATCGACTACCATATAATCAATAACCATTGTTAATTACTATTGTTAGTCACCATCACTACTAGCTACCAGCACTACCATCATTGCCACAATCCCCAATTGACACCCACAATTATCACTGTTAGCTATCACCACAACCAACTACCATATATTTTTTTGTAAAATGTTTTATTAACAAATCGAGTATTATATAAATTTAGCATTTTACTGAAAATTTGTATATTAATTAAAGACAAGTTTTATATATTCAACTGTTGAGAAAAAAATTATTCTGATTATTTAGTATTCAAATTTTAATATTATATTTATTTAAATTCAAACATGTAAGTCTTAATGCACATATTAATATTCAAAAATACATTCAAATGTATAAAGGTCTCAATATTATAATAAAAATAATTAGCACTTATTTTCCCAACATTTAGTGTTTTGATAAATGAGTTATAAATTAGCAATAAGAACAAATACATGAAACTAGAGTTACTTCAGAACATTATCTTATTTTTAAAATTGTAACTTAATTAGACATGATTATAAAATATTTTAAGTAGTATTATTATTATTCAGAACATACTATGAAATTGTATCTAGAAATTAAGTATAGTAGAAAGCAAACACTTTTTTAAAAAGAGGAACATGTGGTGTCCTACCATGTGTTATCCAGCCAATTGTTCCTTATTCTTTCCAAAATCTCAATAACATGTGATGGTATGTCACAAAAACTAAGATAATCCCTTAAATTCAAAATTTCCTAAAGTTGAAATATAAATTCTTATATTATTTCCATTAGTTTATTCTGGCTTTCTTTTTTCTTTTTCTTTTTTTATAATAAGTGTCAATTCTACATTTACTTTTAGATAAATAATCTTCAAGAACATTTTTCCGATTCATTCTTTCTGGCGCTCCTCAATCAAATTTATAACTGTTATTTTAAAAGATTCATTATATAATTATATGCAGACTATCTTTGCATTATCAATCAACTTATCCTAATCTTCTTTCTTTTCATGATAATAAACATTGAATTAGTGATGCTAAAATGGAATAGAATGCACTACTATGAAATAGTGCTCAACTAGTTTCAATTCACGTGATATCATATTTTTTTGATAGTTTATTACAAACAAGTTGATACACATGATAATTTGATATTTTTATGTACGTCTTATTCTTAATTTAATTTATATAGCATAGTTTGATTTGAAATATTAAAAAGTTGAAAAACAAATAAAGATTTAAGATTTTGTTGCTTCAAATATATTTAGAGTATTTGTGAGGTGCAATTATTTGTTGTTTTTTTTTTTGAAATTTATGATTTTAGAATCCATTCCACCATGGGAATTATTATTTTTTATCAAAATATTTTTTTTCTTTATTTTAAATTAGTGTTTGGTGATCATGGAAAAATCAAATTTAACTAGATGTTGAATTTTAAATTTGAAAAACAACTCATAATTTATATATATTTGTATAAGTTGCTTGAAAAACAACTTACAATTTTTTTTTTTTTTTTTTTTTTTACCTTCTTTTTTTTTCCTCTTCTTTTTTACTGCTTACTACTACATTTTAACCCAAGACATGAACACCGATGTTACAACTTACTAACTCTCACTGACCTGTCCTAGTTTTATACTCCTCCGTCCAATAATAATTATTCACTATTGACTTCGCACACTTTTTTAGAAATTATAAATAAAGGGGTAATTTTACTATATCATCTTTTGAATATAATAAAGAGTAAATTTTAGGTTTAGCAAACAAAAAAATCATATTTGTATGTTATAGCTATAGTTTGTATAATTGCGCTCCATAGCAACTATTAATATGTATATTTTGGTATACATATACAACGCAATTGTATAATCTGTTTCGGTATAAATATACAAAAGAATCAATTGTATAATTTGTGTTTGTATAAAGCGAGAAAGAGAGAAAGACAAAAGAAAACTGGGCAGGGAAAGATCTGTATTTGTATAATTATAAGTGTATATGACGAAAATATATGTATTTGTATTTGTATATACAATTTTATCTCGCTTTATACAAACACAAACACAATTTATACATTTGTGTTTGTATAAAGTGAGAGAGGTGAATGAGAGTGGCGAGCGAGATCTGGGAGAGTAATGAGCGAGATTCTCTGGGGAGAGAGGCAAACGAAAAGATATGTATATATACAATTTTCTCTCGCTTTATACAAACACAAACGCATTTTATACATTTGTGTTTGTATAAAGTGAGAGAGGCGAGGGAGAGACTGCCCAGCGAGAAACGAGAGTGGCGAGCGAGAAATTCAGGGAGAGAGGCGAATGACAACAGTTTGTTACGGGTTACAATTAAATCAAACTGTGGTTACCATTTAATTTGAATTAATAGTTTGCTATTTTATACAATTTTCCCTATAATAAATACAATGTCTTGAAAATGTAATAGGGAAATGACTGATAAGGGTAAATTAGGAACTAAATATAAAACTATTCATTGATTTCATAAAGTGGATATAGTGGACAATTATTGTTGGACGAAGGGAATATCTCATTGTATTTCCTCGGTAGTTATTATATTTCTCTTTCACACATTTTGAAAATAAATTATAAAGAAAAAGATATTTTACTAATTTATTTTAAATTTTTTGTAGTATAATCAGTATTATGTAGTTTCAAAAACAATTAAGTTTTAAAGATATTGGAACAATTTTTTTTAATTATATTGACCATTAATATGAGACGGAGAAATTATATACAAAATAAGCAATATGTTAATGGATCGTTTGATTTGTTAACAGTTATATTAATATCATAATACACAATTTATTATTTACTTTTGTAATAACAAAAATATTACACATGTTTTATAGTAAAAGTTTCAAAAAATATATTTTAGAAAACTCTTTTCCCAGTCATTTTGACCACATTAAAAGGGAGTGGGTACGTACAATTTGATCTATTTATTAAACGAAAAAATGGTTTAAAATGCCTATATTGTAAGTATGTGAAATTTATTATTTGTTCTTAATTAATAGTTTGACTCAATTATACTTTTATCGTTACTATTTTGAGCTAAAAATAATCTTATTTTATGTAGAACGTAGTCAAGGATATATTTTAATCTACACATAATGTTTAGAGACATATTTGGTCTAATATCGGAGTAGTTCTTAACCACAATTATTAACAACATGGTAAATTTTGAATACTTTAAAGACATTTTTCAAACTCACATTAACTAGTAGCGCAAAAGAAATTACTTTGTTAATTTTCCTTTTCATATTCTAATAAATATTTTATTTTATTTTTAAAATTACAATTTTCTGAATTTATATTAAATATATTATTTTCTTATTTCGATTTAGTATTTGTCTTTTTAGGAAAATTACATGGTTAAGCAAACATATACTAGTTAATTAGTCATCATAGCTATAGCTTTAGGTAATTATTACCGCTCGCGATCAACATTTAGTGATAATCACGTGGGTTGAAATTTTGAGTTTATACAATTCGCACGTTTGTATAATTCAAAATTTAGATGAATTTTGTATAATATAATTTGTATAACTGTTAAAAGTTCAGATGTTTGTGTTTGTATAAATTTGTTATTTCGAGTTTATATAAAAATAGTTTAATTATACAAACGTACCCGCGAATTATATAAACGAGACAACTTAAACTATAGTTACAGCCCGTAAATATACAAACTATAGCTATTTGGTAAATTTATGTCTTTTCCCATATTCGTATTATGAAGTAGTCCTTCAAAATAGAAAGAATGCACACGGGCTAGTTGCAGAGAGAGAGAGAGAAGAATATTAGTTTCTTTTCAGAAAAAGCAAACTACAGTAGACCCCACCCCTCCATGTTACTTGTCTCAATCCACCTTTCTATATTTTCACAACTTTTATAGTATTCTCATCTTCTTTCCTTCCCTCAAATCTCTAGCTTCTTCATCATGGAACTTTCTACCATTAATTCACCTAAAACTCATCACAATAAACTAATTTCTTCTGATGATCCTTCACCGCCAACGACGACACTGCTACTTCAAAGATCCAAGGGTGGTCTTGTAACCATGCCATTTATTATAGGTACGTACTGACACACTTTTCGTTTTAGTCTACAATAACAATATAATCAGTGAATAAATCTCATATGATAGCCCGGTGATATATGCATAATACTTAAGTTGAACTAAAATTCCTTCTTTTTCTCTTTCTTAAACTCCAAGTTATAGTCGTACGTTTTCATTTTTGTTCTTTTAGCCATTTTCATTTTGGGAGTAATCTTGTGTAGATTTGAAACCTAGCCATTTTCATGAGGAAATTTGCGGATATATAGCTCATGGATTGCGAATGATATATTACTTAATGTGAGATCAGATGTATCTAAGAGGGGATTGAGATTATCCGAGAAGGAATTTTTTGCAAATTTTTAAATTGTAGGAATTTTAGAGATTATGATAAAATAAAATATGTATTTATGCAATTTTTTCTTTATAATTTAAATTTTTGGAGCTCATTTGATGAATAGAATATTAGCACTAGTAAAAAAGAGCTATGAAGTCATTAATCCATCGTTAAATAGGATTAGCCATTAATTTTATTATTTAGCTACAAAATTTGTGTGTCGTTGTTTAATTATATTGTTGGTTTTTATGAACAGCAAATGAGGCATTGGAGAGGGTGGCAACTTTTGGGGTTTTACCAAATATGACATTTTATTTGATGAAAGAGTATAGTATGGGAGTGACAAATGCACAAAATTTACTCTTCTATTGGTCGTCAGCTACCAATTTCTTGCCACTTATTGGAGCTTTCATAGCAGATTCTTATCTTGGACGCTTCCTTACCATTGGATTTGGTTCCATCTTCAGTTTCTTGGTAATACAATAATTATCGCGTCTATTTTATGTGAAAGTGTTACTATCTGAATTTTGTGATAATAATTCTTTTTGAAACATTTGTCATATTACTTTTTATATATACTTTTTAATTAACTATGTGAATTTTATTTGAAGATTTTATACTTCAAGTCACTTCACATAACTAATTGAGACGAAGACAGTACTATATTGGAGTAATATACTAGTTATTTAAATTTTAAACCCAAGAGAAATAGATTACTATTTTTATGCATATTTTACCTATACCTTATTTACAAAAATAAGTGGACGTTTGACCATATTTTATTGTAATTTTTTTTATATAAAAAAATAGTTTTTTGTTTTTTTAAAGTAAAAAAAAAAGGATATTTGAATATAGAAGTTGTGTCTGGATGTGAATATAAAATTGGAGTTTTCTTATGAGTAATTTGGAGTGAAAGGTGAAAACATATTTTTATTATTTTTGAAAATTCTAAAATTCAAGTTTAAGTTAAATTTTGAAATTTTATAAGTAAATCTAATTGTTGCAATTTGATTACTCCGAAAATAAAAGTAATGTATTCAAGTGATATATATATTGTCCGTACAAATAATTTTTGTTCTTATCATGTCATTCTTATATATCGGTATAACAGATAACATATTTTATTTTTATGATTAGAAATTTCATTTAATAAGAATAACCTGTTATACCAATGATATATACAAAAATAAAAAAAAATAAAAAATCAGTAGATCTTTTCGAGGACCAAAAATTATTATATGATTTTTATTGTAATTATTGATACGAGGTACACTTGTTTCCAGCGTTGATACGATGTAGACTTGTTGTCAATGCTTATAGTATACTTAAATGGCATTACCACTAATGGAGTAGTTTATTTATGCTTATACTATACTTAATGGCGTTATTAAAGTTAGTGTGTTAAATTAGTATAATTAGTGAAGTTTAAGCATTAAATAATTCATGTTCATTACATAGCCTCCTCTCTTTCTTAGGCAAAAAATTTACTCTATTTTTGCACAAATTCAATGAATATACTTCTTTTGTTCGGATTTACTTGTCAAATTTTAATTTGATATATCTATTAAAAAAACAATAATTGATATAGTCAGTTTATTATTTTACCTCTATTAATTGATAGGGTCTCAAACATATTTACTCACTACATCTTTTAAAGACATTAACTCAATGTTAATAAATTGAAGGTATAATAGGGATTTTCTTTGTCTTTCTCTTGATTTGTCAAAAATGACAAGTAAAAGTAGAAATCAAATTAAGAAATATTTGACAAATAAATTTGAATGGAAGGAATATGACGTACTTCTCTGTTCACTTTTACTTTATCACGTTTGGCATATCAATAATTTATAATTGTTTTCTTAATGGTTGTATCAAATCAAACAGCGACAAGTAAAAATGAACGGAGGGAGTAACCCTTTATGTATATTTTGTATAACTTAAACAGTGTTGGTTAATATTTGATACTCATTTTCAACAGAATTCGTTACTTAATCATAATAAATTAATGTAATTTGACGTTAAAATGATGAGAATATGTTATTTTTCCTTTTTGTATCTCTCATCTCTTAATTTATGTGACACATTATGGATTTCGAGAGTAAAATATTCAGGTTTTGTGATTGCTACTAAACACCTTAATGTCACAATTTAATTTTCAGGGGACAATTGTGTTGTGGTTAACTGCAATGATTCCGAAAGCAAGGCCTCCCCCTTGCAATCTTCTAGTGTCAGGTCAGGCATGTAAATCCGCAACAACAGCTCAATATACAATCTTGATCTCCTCGTTTATGCTTATGTCGATTGGCGCTGGTGGTATTAGACCTTGTTCGTTAGCATTTGGTGCAAATCAGTTTGATAAGCGCGATACTAATGGTAATATCAAACGCGTGTTGGAGACTTATTTTAACTGGTACTATGCTGCCGTCATGATCTCTGTTCTTATTGCTATGACTGGCATTGTATATCTTCAAGACCATATGGGATGGAAAATCGGATTTGGTGTTCCTGTGGTTATTATGTTCTTCTCTGCTTTCCTCTTTTTTCTTGCTACTCCGCTTTATATCAAGGAAAACGTGATCAACAATTTGCTGGGTAGATTTGTTCAGGTCATTGTCGTTGCTTATAAGAATAGGAAACTTGCATATCCTGAACAGAATTCTGGTTACCATTACAATAAAGGTTCAGAATTTATCGTGCCAACGAGCAAATTAAGGTATGAAAAACTCTGCTCTTGTGTTAAGGAATGTGTTCAATTATTGTCTTAGCTGAAGTGTGTATGTTTCAATTTTAGGTTTTTGAACAAAGCTTGCATTATAAAATCCTCTGAAGATGGTGTAGCTGTCGACTCGTGGAGTCTTTGCACAGTTGAGCAAGTTGAGGAGCTAAAATCCCTCGTTAGAGTGATGCCATTGTGGTCAACAGGGATCATGGTATCGATTAACTTGAGCCAAAGTTCGTTCCCTTTACTTCAAGCTAAATCTATGGATAGACATATAACTAAACGCGTTGAAATTCCAGCAGCCTCTTTTGGGATATTTACTGTCATTGCTTTAACAGTTTGGCTTGTTGTGTATGATCGCGTGATCATTCCATTAGGATCAAGAATCAGAGGTAAACCATTTCGTATTGGAACTAAAGAAAGAATGGGAATTGGGATATTCTTTTCTTGTATGGCAATGTTACTCTCTGGAATCATTGAACATATTCGTAGAAGGAAATCAATCGATCAAGGCCTATTGAACAACCCTGAGGGAGTAGTGGCAATGTCAGCAATGTGGCTTGTGCCACAACATTGTTTAAATGGAATAGCAGAGGCATTCAACGCGATTGGACAAATTGAATTCTATTACTCTGAGCTCCCGAAAAGTATGTCAAGTATTGCTACCGCCATGTTTGGACTAGGAACTGCTGTGGCAAATCTGTTGGCAAGTGTGATACTGAGCAATGTGGATAGTATTACCAAAAGGGAAGGGAAAGAAAGTTGGGTTTCAAGTAATATTAATAGGGGGCATTATGAGAATTACTATTGGCTTCTTGCTATTATGACTTGTTTTAATTTGGTTTATTTTATGGTTTGTAGTTGGGCTTATGGACCTTGTGTTGAGAGTGGGAGTAAGAAATTGGTAGAGGAAGATGGTGAAATGGAACTAGAGAATGTATCTAGGCCAGGGTCAACCACTTGAAATCATGTTGAGCTAGTGGTTTAGTGTATACATAGTATTTATAAGTTAATTATGTTATAATTGCTTTGGTGGTTCATTTTTCAATGAGATATTTGATTTGGTATTCCATCTGTCTCAATATATATGACTCACTTTCATTTTTAGTTGACCTATAAATGTGTGGCACTGGTGCATCCCCATCATCTGGATCAATGACCTACTCTCAAAAAGGATGTTAGCATATAGGTTGAGAATATCCATTGAATCTAAGTTAGGCCTTCAAATGGCCTACGATATTAACCCCAACAATTTAACTTTAACATACCGCAATGTGCACACAAATATCTAATAGGGTTTGGCAATGAGGGTAAAAACAAGAATGGAGGGGTAAAAAACTTGATTGCTTTCATTGAGAGTTGAACTCAAGACCTCCCGCTTACTAAACAGGTGCTCTAACCAACTGAGCTATGAAAGCTTGCCTGCCCAATTCGTATCACTATCCTACTTGTCCGTTGATTTCTACACTACCCTCATTAGTCACCACGTACAATGTTTTTAGGTCTGCTTATTTATTTCATTTTAAAGAAAGGATAGGCCGGTGTACTAAGCATTTCACATTCACGCAACATTTGGGGAAGGGTCACACCCCTAAGGAGTGTGAGTAACGTAGGTAGCCTACTTTAATATAAGTATCAATGACTGATTTCACAACTCAAATCTGTAATCCATAAATCACATGGAGATAACTTTACCATAGCGTCAGAACTCTTCTTCAAGATGTACTTATTTCTATAGCTTTCGAATTTTTGTATGGAGATCAAAAGTGTTCAGAGATGGGAGATTTAAGGGGTTCAGAGGTGGAAATTTTACTTCTTGTTGAACTTATGAAAGAGGAAGATAAATAATTTGTTGACGTGAACAAAGATACTATCATACAAATTTTGGGGAGGAAAAGAAATTTGCAGATTTTCTAATAAACGAAAACACACTAAGATTTGTAAATTTGAGAAGAAAGGCTCAATGATATGGTGTTTATTAAGAAATTTATTTAGTTTTTTTTTTCATTTATCAAAAAAGACAACAATCATGATAATAATATATTGAGTGTAATTGCAAAATTGAGTTTTAGAGATGATGGTGTGTACGCAGCCTTACTCCTTTCTTAAAAAGATGGAGATATTGTTTCCGATAAACTGTTAACTCGAATAAAACATATAAAAAAACAAGTATGTCAGACAAATACAATAGCGAAAAAGACATGCTGAAAACAATGAAGAAGAGAACAGTAGCAACAATAAAATAATAGGAAAACTAACGCAAATGAAACATTAGATGATATCAAAATCGAAGAACAAGATAGTAGGAGAATAATAGTAACGATACTGAAAATTGAATCATACAATGCTCGACCAATTAACTTTTTGTCTTAATCCTCAACTTTCATATGTTCCATCTAGGGCCAAGTCCTCGATAAGTTGCAGGTGAGACATGTCTTTTCTAATCATCTCTCTCCAAGACTTTTTCGGTCTACCTCTACCTTTTCTCACACCCGCTATAGCCAACCTTTCACTGCTCCTCATTAGGCACGATCTATCCCTCTTCTCTTCACATATTGAAGTTTGAACCATCTTAGTTTCACCTCCATCATCCACCATAGAGGTCACTCCATCCTCTCCTCAATAACTTCATTCCTAATCTTATCACTCTCTTAGTATATGCCCATAACATCCATCTTATGTACCAAAAAGAGAGGATACAAAATGCATCCCCTATTTGTCATGTGAAATACTTCCCTACTTAGTTAAATGTAAAATCGCAAAATGTAGTAGTGATGGGAACTAGGACTCGAATAGCGGGATAATCCATTGGTGAATAACGAGTGACACGAGGGCACAAATAGAAAAGGCATAACTAACTTGGTCTCATTTCACATTTATGTCCTCCAACTTTGGATGTGCACAAGTAGACACTTTAACTTGTATAAAATTGAACAAGTAAACACGTTAGTTCTATGTGGCATAATACGCATAGGACACCACGTAGGATGAAAATTGTCATGTAGAACACATGTGCCTATTTGTTGAACTTTATACAAATTTAAAATGTCTACTTGAGCATACCCAAAGTTGGAAGATATAAATGTAAGTTGAAGCCAAGTTAAAAAAAACATATGTATGTATTATGCCAATAGAAAAGGCTGCAATGCAAATACCTTGGCACTTTTCAAGAAGTAAATTTCAGAACTTATACAATTATAGAAATGGGATAGCAGAAGAAAAGAATGAATAAAGAAAATCAATATTCAGGTCCATTTCACAAGTAGAATTAGTAGGGCTCACTAGTCCTATCTTGGATATACAGTATCCATGTATCAACTCTTAACATGTTTTCTAAATTCAATTCTCATTAAAATTCCTAGATTTAATATACTAATTGCACTTTCACTCCAATCACTGTCTGGACTAATATTCTTTTAAGACCCTTTTTGTGTAAAAGAACATAGAGTGACACCTTAAAGCATTATTTTACTTTCTGATGCTTCATCTTCTGACTCATCTGGGATCTTCAGCCAGCTTCCTTTTCAGCTCTTTCTTATTTACCTAGTATAGAGAAAAAGGATATCAAATCTGCTGTTTATAACCATTATTATTTGAATTCAAATATTAAAAAAGAACACAAGTGAAAGAATATAGGGAGGCAAATATCCATTCACTACAAAAAAGAGCTAAAAAAACCATGGAGTCAAAAATGACGTTCAATGTCGCTCCAAAAAGCAATGCAATTTGCGACGCTATCCGTCGTTGAAAGACTCTTTTACCATCGTATACAGTGGTGATTGGGAGGAATTGGAGGAATTTAGAGAGAGAGAGAAAATGGGAAAAAAAAGATCTGCCTTTAGATATTATTTTAAAAAGTGATGGGCAGCGTCACTTTGTTCGTCGCTTTTTTAAAATGTTTGACCAACATTTTGACTAAAAGTGACAGACTAAGTGACACCGCTCGTCGCTTCTTTTAAAAATAAAAAAAAATTAATTAAAAATGACGGATGGCGTTATTATTAAATAATTAATAAATTATTATTTTTAATCCAAGACCGACATCATCGATATCGATAATAAATAATTAAATATTAATTATATATATATGACGAAAAAATCCACCAAAAAAAACAACGGACAAAGAGTCATTGTCCATTGTTTTTTCTAAAATAAATAGAAATGACGAACAGCGTTGCAAATTGCGTCATATTTTTGCAGCGACGCTGTCCGTCATTTTTGACTCCGTGGTTCTTTAACCTCTTTTTAGTAGTGCAGCATGGGGGGAGGGGGGGGGTTTGGAGTTTGGTATATCTCACCTTTCCCATAGCATTTCGAGGCAGAGATTCCCACAGAAACAGATGAGTTGGTATCTGGATTACAGTCATAAAGTGGCAAGAATTAGCTTAAGCACCTTAGTACTTCAATACCAAAACATATCGCAAGAAAAGCAAATCATAGTAACAATATCAACCAAACAAGCATGAACTCCTTTTCCTTGTCCAAGTAATTCAACGTTTATATGTTTCTTCATCATTCAAAACAGTCATGTACTGTACTAGAACAAGGAATTTGTTTTCCAAGCTCAATATATGGAGGACAAACATGATTCATAAGCTCAACAGTAAGAATTAACTCTCCAAGTATGGGTGATACCTTGTATGGGGCAAGCTTCTCCTTTGCCCAATCAGAAAGTTCGTGCAAGGTTAGTGCAGGCTTTAGTTCCTCATCTCGTCTTCTTTTGACTTCAGCCTCAGGCACAACTATTGCACATACCACTTCGCCATAGTCTTTGTCAGGCAAGCCTAACACACAGCACTCTGATATAGCTTGATGCTGTGAACGAGAAATTTGATTAACACGGGATTAATGTTAACTATTGAAATCATATATTTGAGAGCTATATCAGAGGGGAACATTCAAAATTTGATAGAAACCAAGGGTGTTTATATAGATAGATAGACAAGCAGCAACCTCCAACAGAACTGCTTCAATTTCCAATGCTGATAATTTGTATCCACCAAACTTCATAATATCAGCATTTGTACCTGAAAAAGGAAAAAAATCAATTCTAAAAGAAATCAATTTTCTCTCTAACAGATATAGGTTGATAGCAAAAGAACTTTCATCACCCCATTGTTTTATGAATGGAAAGCAACATGCCAAAGAACCAAGGTCGAATAAACTTAATAAGTGACACTTCTAAAAATTAGAACTTTGTCTTCAAAAAATATTTATTGATAAAAACTAGAATCAACTACAATCTAGTAGATATATATCTTTCACAGACCTATATCTACCGTTTGGGTTCTTGAACACACAAGACGAAGTTATACACACTATCATTTGAGTAATTGAACTACTGACTGAGAAATTTTAGATAGGCGCATGGCACTCATACTTGCACTTCCCCATCCATTGGTAGATATTACTATATCAGAAAAACTGAAGTAGCGAGATAGTCATTTTCAGTGATTCAATCTCATCATTTGAGAAAGCAGTCACGTAGACAACATTGTCATTTCATTTAATGTACGGACAAATTGAAAAGGGGAAAGGAGACAAGAATATGCTGAATTGCTTTCAGAGAAGTTGCCATTCAAATCTCGTGCAGGTCATACAACTCTACTAGGGACATAACATGCATAAAATTGGTATAGCACAACTAGCAACTAACAATTCAAAGAAGACCATATGAAATTGGTATAGCACAACTAGAAAATAACTTGGAAGACAGTATGCTTACGTCCCAGAATGATGTAATATCCATCTTCGTCAACAGTAACAGTATCTCCAGTCTTGAAATATCCATCATCAGTAAATGACTGCTTGGTTACCTAGCAAATTCTCGCATGGTACAAGAGATATTCAATACCAAGAAATGGCATAGGAAGTCATCTATTTCAATTTGTAGAGCCACTTAGCCTCAATTGCAAATGGAAATAGATTCAAACTAAGTGCTTGACAAGGTTCAAGAGCGGAAGGGGGAGTGAGAGAAATACAAGATAACTTTCTCTCATGAAAGCAAATAAACAAATGGCTATTAACATAAATGCATAAAAAAAATTCAAAGCAGGAGATGTTTAAGGAGTAGAATTACAAACTATGTAGTGATTACCTCAGGTAATTTCCAGTATTCTTTGAACAATGATGGGCTCTTAATGCAGAGCTCCCCAACTCCAGTTTTGTCATTACTACTTTCATCGTCCAAAAGTATCTTGGCCTATCAGAAACAAAATAAAGAAGTGACAGAATATTCAAGAAAAATAGATAGAGCTTATCATAAAGACGGGATGCATCTAACAAAATTTTTGGACTGCATTTATGGACTTTGTTGCAGCAGCATATTAGATGTGGAATACATAACATAAGGAACTCACTAACCTGCACACCTGCAAATGGCTTGCCAACAGTACCTCCTTTGCGCTTGCCACTTATGGGATTAGAGATTGCCATCACAAACTAAACGAAATTAACCATTTACATAAGTATAGATATTAAGTGAACAGTCACAATCCTACATACTAAAATAAGTGGCTATGAGCACATTTACCTCAGTCATGCCATAACGTTCCAATAACCGGTGTCCTGTAATGGTTTCCCACTGCTGCATGACAGGCAGAGGAAGTGCAGAGGAGCCACTCATCTGGAAGCAGAAATTATTGTTTTTTCTCATTTGGGATGATTAAGAAACACATTAGGTTTTGACAACAGTACACTCTATAGTCTATACTCTATAAAACCAGCCAAAACAAGAAAGTCAGGCTCTTTACAGTTAAGATCCTAATTATGTTTTGTGCTGTCTATCAGAATAACACAAGCAAAAGAGAAACCAAGTCTATTTACCATAAGACGCAAGTGCCTTGCTGCTGAAGCAGAAGCTATTTTTAGTTCTGGATCCATTGCTTCATAACCTTGTATCAATCGCGCATACATAGTTGGAACCTATTGGATTAGTAAAAAACATCAATCAGCAAAGAGTGGAGGGTAGGAGTCGGTGGATCTGCTACCAAAGCTATTAGTTGACACCATGGCATTGGAAAATCCTAGCTAGGCACACACAAAAGCTAAAGCTATCCCTATCCATACCCCAGATACAATCATAGTAATGACGTCTGACATTAAGTAGAAGCTTCTGCTGTAAGTATCTCCAATCCAGGGATACAGAAATCAGAGATCATGACATGGTATTATTAGTCTCAGCCATACAGAAAGCATTATGCAAAGGAATTGAAAAACCATGTATTCTTATTCTTAGCTTTGAAGCAAACAGGATGCAACTGATGCAATGGTGTTTCATGATAAGTTTAAGAAATTTATGACATTATTAGAGGCTTCCACTGTGAGTCCAACTCAGGGCAGGAACAGGAGACATGTATTCTTACTCAAAGTTTCACACACATTATGCAACTGAAGCGAGAAATCATTTTTCCATGGTAAGTTTAAGAATCAAAGCTCAACATAATAAATGCACAGATTATCGAACATGACATAACATTGCAACAATGTTTCATTAATCTACTTAAAACTGACTTACTCCAGTAAACACCGTAATGGCATTATCCATTATAGTCCCATCTGTAGGATATGATTCACGCCATCTCTGCCAAATTCCCCTCACACTGAATTTTGGCACGAAGTCGACCTTCAAAAAGAGAAAAGTGAATATAGTAACATGAATTTCCAATCCGGCAGCATGTATGCTGTGAGTGAAAAAAGTTTGAAATGTGAAATTATACCGTGGAACCTGCATAAAGAGGGGCAAGCAAAGCATTGAAAAGTCCATGCACATGTATAGTACAGGTTAAGGATCAGCCAGTTTTGTAGCCCAAATGAGATTGTTTATCCCACACAAAAACACATTGCAAAAGCAGGAAAACTGTAAACAACATGATTGGGAACAAAAATAAAGGACTGTGGATATGATGGAGTGGTAGACAATGCAGAAATTGATCCTTGGGCGTGTATTCCCATGCATTAGCTAACATTTGGACCTGAAACAGCAAACATGGAAGGAGGATTAGCACAGACATCAACAAAACTTCCAGAAAACTGAAAAGAGTATTTCGTAGCAAAACTTCAATAAAGACAATCCTCACACCTCCCAATATTACTGACAACTGAAACAAGACCTAAACTAGTTCACTTTAGTATATGATATTGATTCTTCTTCATTACAACAGCAGTTAGTCCAAGGTGCTAACTTACGTTACTTATCATCTCTCAGCAATACAAATACTATCGCACGTTATCCTACCTTCAGAATCAATGGAACACATGCATTTGCAGCCTAATTGAGGAAGAAAAAAGGGGAAGCAAACTTGCTCAATCGGACACACCAAGGTCTGTGATATGAATGATATCTACTGAGCCTTAATTTATAGTGTAACATCGCGAAGTAAAAATGGAATGTTGCTAGTAGATCAATGAATTTGAGAAGAAGACATAAACATGAAGAATCAATCATATCAAGATCCAATAAAAGCAGGGGAATGTGGATATCAAGTCTAGAACAGACATCAACCTGTGCTAAGACTCCATTGTGTGTGTGGACAACTCCTTTTGGTTTCCCTGTTGTGCCGCTGGTGTACAAGATAAAAGCAGGGTTCTCGCCTTAAAGATAACATGTACAGAACAAAGGAAAATGCTATTGATGAGCTCCAAACATCTCCATGGAAAATAAATAACCATATGGAGAAACAGACAAATTACCCATTATCTCACCGTAGGAATTGATTTCTAGCAGATCTTGTTGACCATCAGAAACCATGTCTTTTGACTGGTCATGCTTTGTTGATGAATGCACGTCGGGAATTGAAGGAATGAGAGATAACTGAGCACCAGTTTTTGCTGCAATTGTATTCATAAGTTCTTGGTGGTCTTCAGTACTCAAAATTATGGAGATGTCCTAGAAATCAATGTTTCACAATCATATTATATTATAAGTGGGAAGCTCCAACATATAATATTAGGCTTAATTAACATCATATTATATTATAAGTGGGAAGCTCCAACATATAAAGTTGAATTACCATTTTATCCCTATACTAAGTAAAAATGTTATATTCATATTCTTTGATTATTTTATTTTAAAAAAATATTGAACAGTAAACTTTTTTTACTATTAATTAATTGAGAATATTTGAACAGTTATGAAAATTAAATAATCTAAACGTTAAAGAAAATTGAGAGACAAACGTTAGTTAATCAGAGCAATTAGGTAGAGATTTAAGTTGCACATTAACCAAAATATAGTAGCATTACCTTTACATTGCTAGAATCTTAAAAGTTGTAGATTTCAATACATTGAATCCCATAGTTAATAGATGTTATTTTCAATGATAAATACGTGAAAAGAAGCTAAAGAGACTAATTAATCATTTAAAGTGAAAGTATTATATAAAGCCAAGAATAGTTTTCATTTCCCTCAAATCCCCCTCTCCATTTTTATGGGCTCTAAAGAAGAGTATATCATTTTTCTTGAGCAGTTTTTTCTCAATCAATGTCAAAGTTAAAGGCTATTAAAATACGCTATGAACGTTGTTGGATTTGTCCAAGAATTTCAACTATGGAGGTTGTTGGATTCGTCAAAGAAATTTCTTAGGGCAGAGGAGCATTAGTTTTTCAGTTGAAGAATATACTCATGGCACTTATTATTTAATTTACTTGCTAGAGCTTAATATGTGCAGCACAACATTAATTTTGCGGTAAAAGATCTCTATATATTACTGATTTTACACATATTTCATTAACATAGCACATATGTTTCACTTTCTCATTTAAATAATATAGTTGTACTTTAGTTAGTTATTTTACTTTATAAGATTATGTGGGTAGATTGATATACCTTTCATTTACTTTTTATCGGAAAGGAGATATCTCGTAGAAGGTTAATTAATTAGTAATGTTCGTATTTGTTGATATTTCTATCAAATGAATGATGATTGGCAGAGCCTCTTTATAAATTATTTTAAAGTAAACACAAAAAATTAAAGGAAAATTAGAGTATTAAATGATTTACCTTCAAGATATATATTTTATAAAGATAAATCATCTTCCTAATTATAGTTGACTTAATTTAAAATTTAAGTTACAAAGAATGACAGGCTTTGTACATCATGATTTCTATTTTATTTTTTTGCAAAAGTAGATATCTATAATTTATGATGATTGATAATTTTGAGAAAAATAAAATGCTTATTTGTTTACCACATAAATTGCTCTATGCAGTACAAAACATCTTCAAAGTAGAGCAAGAATAAATAAATAAATAATGGTATTTGCAAATAGTTTTTGGATTTTGGATCTTAGAATCAAAACACCATATAGAATACTTATCAATTTTAAGAACATGTAATTTGTATTTTCTATTTTATAACACATAATATAACTTTAAAATATTGTTTATATATGGTCTTCACAAAAATATTTTTATTTATATGGTCACACGCGCGTCGCGCGTACCCAGAAACTAGTGAATGAAATAAGCATAAAAGAGGACAAAAACCGGAAAGAGGACATCACTGTATTTCTACATCATGCAGACAGGGAATATTCAGCCTAATTGAACATGAGCTAATCATCTACAGACAGAGAGCAAGGCATGACAAATAATGCAATCTATATCATTAATATTGAGTATTTGAGAAAGGAAAAGACATTCATTTTTTATGTGTCTTCATTATCTATCAATATAACACTTCACTGACAGGAAACATTGAGGGAGAAGAACAAAGATTCAGAGACAGACCGAGTCATTCATCACATGTAGCAGTTCACTCTCAGGGTAGCTCAGAGCAAGAGGCACTGCACAACCTCCACTAAGCCAGGTCCCTAGTATTCCAGCAACGAACTCAGCAGAAGGTTTGGCCACAATCCCTACTCTTGCTCCATTGTGATGTTTATTTTCTTTGATGCCTTTGTCCTGAAAAAGTGGAAGCAACTAAGCAGAAAGCAATAACGGAAGTAAATTCTGTAGACTGACTTAGAGATAGGAAGAGCAATATATCCAGATGAAAAAGATAGTGTGGGGTAAAGGACTCGCATTGAATGAATTTCATAAACAATTATTGTCAACTAAACATTACAATTGGGAAAAGAAAACTTTCATTTAATTTACACTGTTTGATAAAGATTAAAACAAAAATTCATGCAGCTTTAGTTATTCATAGATAATTTGTCAATTCCAACTCACGGTTTTAAGATCTAGCTTGCTTAACAAATTTGATATTTTCCTCGCAGATGATATCAACTGCAGGTAACTGTAGCTCTTTTCATCAGCTCTTATCGCAACATTCTTCTGCGATTCAGGTCCCTTGCTGGCAACTTCCTTGACCAGCTCCATATAGCTTATGCTACTTGTAGCTGAAAATAAAAACGAAGAAAAAGGAAGAGAACTTTAAGATTATGTATATGTCATGTTTGTACCACCATCTCTAACTTTTTGAAGCACAAAAGAAGATATGCCATGAGTCGCATCCAAGGGACACTTAGTTTACGAAGATATATTACACATGAAATATAGTAAATAACTACTCGCTTATTCCGACTTATCAGATAATCTCTACTTTTCAGAACGTCCCCAAAATGTTTTTTCGTACCATTTTACTGATAATATTATTCTATTCAACTTTCACCGACATTCAAGAACTCAAATTCATTTAAACAATTCAAGTATTAAATTTTGAGTAATGTTTTCCATATCAAAGTAACTTTTCTACACCTAATACAATATGAACGTCCAATAAGCATTTCAAACTCCATTTCCAATCAAATAGCATCGTATGAAACGGGACAGGGCATACATTTTACTCCAAAAGTAGTACTGTTTCTGAAGATGCAAATAGATGCCCAACCCCAAAGGAAAAAAGTAAAAATCCCTGCTTCCTTAAGATGAGGTTCTCAGCTCACAGTGAAAAGAAGATGTAGAATTTGAGATATTCTCCATGTGTTAACAAAAAACATATCAATTCTAAAATCACAAAGCCAACCTTTATACATCTCTTTACAAGATTCCACAGGAGCGCGAAAATAGCCAACTCTCATAATATATCCCGACAGATCCTAATCCAAAATGATCAAACAAAACAGAACAGGAAATCCCCAGATATAAAAAATTCCCTCTTCTTTCTTTTAAGATTTATAGCATACTATAACATCCATTTCCTTATATTCTAATTCATAATCGAGTAAAGATGACTTTTTTTTTTGTTTTCGCAAATGCAGCTCAAACAAACATTTCTTCAAACAATTGATATGCATGCTTTCAGTTCTTAATTTTTTTTCCCAAACAAAACCCACGAACAAAACATATACATTTACAATAACGTATATCAAGATAATCAAAATTCCTCAACATGGGTAGTTTGATCGAGAAAGAAAACTTACCGGAGGATAAGAGGCGAAGTTGGGATGAGATAAAGCTACGATTTTTGGGACAGGCAAAACGATACTGAATATATGAAGAGTTGGAACAGAGGAAGTAGTTGAGAAATTTCAATGTGCTCATACTATTAGGTGAGGAGTATTTCTTTATAAAGAAAAAACAAGAAATGTCAATTTATGGCGACCCATCAGCTTTGGTTGCCACAACTGTATGTTACGTGACAGAGTAAATGTGGCTGGGTTGAAATTTTTGGTTTCTTCATAAATAACCCAACAGTTCAAATACGTCTATGGTTGGGGGTTGGTCTCGCCGGCGGGATCAGCGTCAACGGTTTCCGATTGGGTAGCCGTAGATTGACGGCGTTTTATTTGTGAAGAAGATTAGCACATAGATTAGGGAAAAAGGATAAATGAAGATTAATAAATGTAGGTCGGATGGATAAGATTATGACATATGTATGTCCGTTAGTATAAAATGGTATATATGCATTAGTTTTTAGACGGTAGGGACACCAATATCTCAAAAATATAACAGAGGATATCTGTAAATCATTTACGATAGTTTGAGGATATATTTGTCATTTTACCCCAGAGATTATTCAGTAATTAGAATGTGGAAAATAACTTAATTTACCATTTGTTTCCTTTGGGTAATTATTTATTTTTTAGTTAAATATAAATGGTGGCCAAAGGTTAAAATAAGGGAAATTTCTTAATTAGTCGCTTCGTTATATGGGTATCCAAAAGACGAAGGAGATGAAGGTTTGTTGTTCTAATCATTATTTTAGTCCCAAGCCTACAAACAATTTTTATGTACTTTAAATAAGGGAAAAGAACATTTGTACCTAAAAAGAGCGGTTATTTTTTTTACTTTCATATTTTTTATTTTTTATTATTAATTTGTATTTATGGTTTAATATCATCAAAGTATATATATAATCTGATGGTATCAAAGAGGAAAAATCGATACTTCGATGAAAACACTACTTAGTTGCTCCTTCATACCATTAAAATATATATATATATATACACATACGGGGCAGATCTACAAATACCACCCCCTATTAATGAATGATCGTGTAATGCAAATGGAAAATCGGCAAGCTTATGTCTCCAGGGTCAGTGGCTCGTCCTTAATGTTAATATTTGAACGTGCCAAGTATGCTAATTTATAAAATTGATGATAAAGATTTTATAGTTTGTTTAAACAATCTTTTAAAATTAAATTATTGTGAAATGTATTTTTCCCTTTCCAAAAGTGTTTTAAAATAAATAACTTTGATGAGTATCAGTTTGTGTTTGATCAATTAATTTTAAAAACACTAATGAACTCCAATGAGTATTTGGCCAAATTTTTTAAAAGTGTTCTTCAATTCTATTGATAATGGTTCTTAATTTTTATAAACCATATACACTTTTTGTTCAAATTCTTGGTAATAAAATAGTGTATTTTTTTAAAATCAAAAGTACTTTTTCAAAGAAAATCTATTTCTTTTAGATTTTGAATATCAATTTTTGCTACTTGTAAGAACATTAATTTTCTCCTAAAAACATGTTCAAATACCTTATTTATATATATAAAAAAAAACAATAAACATTTTTGTGGCCAAACTAGCTATTAGAGTTCTCCTATGTAAATTTCGAAATCACACTATTATTCATAAAATGTGCACCCATCCCCTCAAAATCCTGGATCCACCTCTCTCTCTCTCTCTCTCTCTCTCTCTCTCTATA
>NW_006239220.1:142659-147064 GCF_000226075.1 Solanum tuberosum | reverse complement strand
CAAAGGGTTGTGACTTCTCGGAAAGGTCACTTTTTCGATGAGTTGTGACTTTTTCGATAAGTTGTGACTTTTTTTAAAGGGTTGTGATTTTTCAATGAGTTCGACTTTTCCAAAGTGTTGTGACTTTTTCAATAAGTTGTGACTTCTTGGAAAGGTCATGATCTTTCGGATAAGACACAAAAAACATTTGTTCATACTACCCTTTGTTGACTATAAATAGAGGGACTTCCTCTCATTTTCCAACCACAATTTTTTTCTAATCTTCTACTCTTCTTCTTCTTGCATTTTAAATTTCCTTGTGTAATTTATTGTCGTTTGACTGAGTTCGAAGTTTAGCGGAATATGAGGTACCACTATTTTGATGAAGTAAGTCGTTCTATCCTAAGAGGGTATATTCCATAACCTCGAGTACTTGAGGAAAATAATATAATTTTGATGATATAATAATTATTTTTTGCTTAATATACACATTAATATGTAATGTTCCAATATATGAAGTTAACATGATGTAGTCTAAAGTCATTTGTTTTTGTTAACAATTTCTCTTGTGATGTAGATATATGCTTCTGAATATCTTTTTTTCAAAATTTAGAGAATTGTCACGATTTGTTTTTGATGCTCAAGACAAAAGAATAACCTTATTTATCAATGTTACTTGTGTGATTTAGACTCCCAGGAAGTTTGCTTCAAAATAGTTACTACTATATAAACATTGTCCTTTTGTTTTACTTATTTACTATTTCTTAATATTTCAGTATTTTAGACGAAGAAAAGTTCATATGACTCTTAATAACGCCAATAGAAGTTTGTATTAGTTTAATTTTTATTATTTATTTAATAGCTAATTTTATGAGATAAATATTTTCATTAATGCAAATATATATTTATATTTGGGTAGGTATTTGTATTTAAACTAAAGTATTATATATGTCACAAATGTATTATCAAGTTAACGAGATCTTCTAACTTGAAAATAGATTATTTTAAAATGTTCCGAGTTCTTTTTCAGAACAAATGTGAAAATATGTAAATATATATGAATCATTTAAAATTTATCATTAACAAAATAAATTTTATAGTCAATAATATGGAATAAACATTTTCATTTTGTCCCTACACTGAATTAAAATCTAATAACTATAAAAAAAAAAACTAACATTAATTAAAAGTCCTATTTATTTATGTAAGTATAAAATTTATTAGAAATTCATCTATTGCACATTAATTCTTTAGTTATAACATTATAAATTTTGTTAGTTATTACTAATTATTGCAAATTTATTCACACTCTTTTACATTCTTTAGTCATAGTATTATGAATGCTAATAGTTATTACATTAATTATTTCTATCTTTCATCTTTCCTTATATTAACTTTGACCAATAATTTTCATATTATTATACCGCCCTATATATGTGATAACACGGTGTTGTTATTTTTCCTTGGACGAATCATGTTTGGTTGAATAAATTGAAAATTGTTTACAAGTATATGAACTATATCTTTGTTGGGTGTAAGATAAACAAGTGATTATATATATGATTTCTTAGATAGAATATATTCTTTAATTTTAATTTTTAGTTTTTTCGGTAAGAAAAAAAAGGAAACTTTTCTCAGTTAACTATGGACATTTAGATTACTATCTTTGATTCATGCACACAGACAATCGAGTAGTCAAATATGAGATCCAACAAAAAGAACGTCATCTATTATGTTATAACTTATAAAATAAAAATTAATATACAAAAATCTAAAAAATAAAATGTAGTTGTTCTCCACATGTTCATATGACATCTAAATAGATTAAGTGGAGTACACATGTAATGCACATCTGGTTAGATGACATGAAAAATACACAATAAATATCGTTTATAAGGTAATATTAGTGAGATACAACTAATTGCATGATTGAACCTCATCAAATTGAAAATAATAATAATAAAAAATAAAATAAAATAAATAAATATATATATATTATATATATATATATATATATATATATATATATTCCTATGGCATCAAGAAAGAAGCGACAGTATTTCAGTGAAAAGACTGTTCAATTTTCTGCTTGATAACATTAAAAAAAATAATACTATAGGTATATCTACCATCAAAATATATAGATACCATCAATACAAATAAAATTAATTTTGAATACACATATACATGGCATTAATACTAGATACACAAATACATATAATTTATAAAACTCATATGCATTCTTAAATACTGATGCATCAATTCACTCTTTATATTTTTCAGTAATCATCATGTTGCAATCCGGCGCTACTATTTCGGGTCGTTTGCAATTTCAAATATCTATCTATATATAATAGGAGAAGAAAAAATGCCACTTATCAACATCACAAATTTTTAGAATTTTAAATTATTAATAACTAAATATTATATAACTAATTAATTATTAAAAATTCAATCTTTAAAATGAAAATACACATGTCAAATAATGACAATTGTCGGCATTTTTATAAACAAACATAATTTTTTTTTTAAATCCAATTTATAAATTAGGAAAAATAGATTATTTTAAAAAAAAATTTAATCTAGGACAGATTTACTATTTTGAAAAATGTAAGATTAAAAAGTAAAAAAGAAAAATAAAAAACAGTGTGCATCAGTTAAACGTTGTGCATAACTCCCACTAATTAAAACTGATTTTTGTGGATAAACTTTAGAAGTTTTAAGTATTATAAAATAATAAAAACTGAAATAAAAGAATAACTGCTAAAAAAGAATAACTGCTTAGATTTTCATTTCCTTTAATAGGGAAAAATCTGTATTTTTGTGTTGTAGACTGTTTTTCACTTCCATTATTTATGAAAAATATTATTGATTAATATTTTTGACACAATTTAAATATCTAGCAATCATCTCGGTGGATATGATTGGTAAGTTTTTCACTATATTATGTTTGTATATGTATCTTTTTTTCTTTTCACCTTTTTAAAGTTTAATTGCATAAAGTAATTAAAATGACAAAAAATGAAAAGTGATTTTGCCAGAAATTGATTATACTAAAGGTGTAAATCTTTTTTTTAAAATATGGCAGGTGAGAGATTTGTAATTTTTATTTTTTATTTGTAAATTACAAGCAATAGGTAAATTTTTATCAATATTTGTTTATATCTATAACTTTGAAATTCGTACTTTTTTTGTTTTTGCTTCTATTAAGATTTGGCTAATGTGTTAAGTTTCTTTAGGAGTCTTTTTTTAATTTTTATTAGTTAATTAGTAAATAGTTAATAATGCTTCTATTAAGATTTTTTTCGCAAGGACATAGAAACTATGAAAACAAAGCAAAAAATGTATTTACATATAAGAATTAAGTCTTCTTTTCTTTTGTCTTAAAAATTAAAACTTTACCAAAAGTTAATGTTCTCTTATATAAAGAGTATAATTAAGTTGAATACTTTAGGATTAAGTCAAATAAATTCACATTCAATAGCTTTATTTGTTGTCATCATGTTCTTTATTTTTATGTTTAAGAATTTTATAGTTGTCATGTTCTTTATTTATTTTAAAATTTTCATATTATAATTTTATAGAATTTAATTTTTTTTGCTACTATAAACTAGAAAACTGTAAGGAATTTTATTATTAAAATTGTACAAATATTTTTTGATTGCTAAAACCGGAGAAGCCATGAGAAGAAAGAGAAAAAGGGTTACATAATATTTTAAAAATGTTGATGTTGCATATTGTTGAAATTGTGGTGATTTAAATTGTAAAATCAGAAGAAAAAATTGTTCGAATTATTATTGGATGCATTCCTTAATCAAATAGATTTTAGTCGTTATTAGAGGATTTAATATATAGAAAAAGATTTCAATTTTATTAAATTAAGGAAGTAAAATTTCATTTCCTTTAATAGGGAAATTTTTTTATTTTGTGTTCTAGACTGTACAACTTCCATTATTTATGGAAAATATTATCGATTAATATTTTTGATACAATTTAAATATTTAGCAATCATCTCGGCCGATATGATTGATAAGTTTTTCACTATATTATGTTTGTATATGTATCTTTTTTTTCTTTTCATCTTTTAAGTTAAATGGCATAAAGTAATTAAAATGACAAAAAAATTATATGGAATGAACAAAAAGAAAAGTGTTTCGCCAGAAATGTATTATACTAAAGGTGTAAATCTTTTCTTAAAAATATGGCACGTAAGAGATTTGTAATTTTTATTTTTTATTTATAAATTACAAGTAATAGGTAAATTTTTTATTAATATTTGTTTATATCTATAACTTTGAAATTCGTACATTTTTTGTTTTTGCTTCTATTAAGATTTGTTTTGCAGGGACATAGAAACTATGAAAACAAAGCCAAAAATGTATTTACATATAAGAATTAAGGGTGTGTTTGGTATGAAGGAAAATGT